>NW_027633546.1:602167-654343 GCF_053919585.1 Euprymna scolopes
CTAAGTTCAAAACAGTGTAAGAAAGTATCTGGAATGCCCGATCGAGCCTGCTGCCACCTTGGGTACATGTAGACGTTGCAAAATGCTTTCTAATCTGCTAGGCCCATCGAGACTTAGTTTTTTTCTTTCTCTGGACCGTGTAGGTTGGCGTCTGGAAGTGCCCGATCTGCGCCTACTCTTACCTTGACATATCAACGTGTATTCAAGTTGACACTACTAAGTTCAAAACGGGCGTTAGGTACCGGTAAATGTGAAGATTATCAATCTAGACATGTTGAAATTTATGTTCACACATAGGGGATGGCGAGAGGGGGAATAGGGATAAAGAATAAAAAGAGAGAGATAGACAGATCTAGATAAATACAGAGGTATAAACTGAGACAGGGAACACAAGCATTGTTTTTACTGGTTAATTTTACACCAGAATACACTTTTAGATTTTATGTAGATTTTTTTCTGTAGGGAACAAGCAAATAGCACACATAATATCTAGACATAAATATATACATAAAACAATTAGTTATGAGATATATCTGAACTACTCCAAAAAGACAATAATAATGAATATCATCACTCACCTTTGAAAATTATCCAGGCTGTATGCCTACTTACATTCCATCAAACACCAGAAAATCATGATCCATTGTTTGGTTGACTTTTTATTTTGTTTAATTTTTTTTTTTCTTTTCATACACATTTGTAATTGTGTCTTGCTTTAATCAAGTATTTTTTTTAGTTAACCTGTGGTGTTGGGAGAGGGGTTAACATGAATCAATCGGAGAGAGGTTAACATGAATCAATTTTGCTTAAACATTTTTTTTAATATATATGTATATATTAGTTTACGGAGTCATTGCAGTACCAAGTCTGACACTGTAATTGCTTGAAAAGTATTGCATTGGGAAGGGTTCTTTTATTTATTTTTTTTTTTTCTTGAGGTGTGCGGGAATTTCAGTAGGGGAAGTTTCTGCTGATTTCAGGTTCCAAGACAGTAAAGTTGTATTTTATTGTTTGTGCATCAATTTCTTACAGATTTTTTTGTGTTATGAAGTGAAAATGAATGACTTGCAAAGACATTTACATGTTTGCATTCTTTTTTATTTTTTAATTCTTCACTTTTTTTTTGTTTTAATGTCCCAAGAGTGAACGAAGACGGATAAGTCTTATTCAGCAGAGTGGAAAAAAAAACAGGGTACTTTTGGCTGTCCTCAATAGATCTGTCCAGAGTAAAATGTGTCCAAGTTATTGCCCTAATAAAGTGAGAACCATACCCCAAAACTAATGCAGAACTCTACTTATGTATTGCACAGCTACAAGAGCTAACTTGTCTAGGATAAGTGCCATATAAATTTGCAAAACTCACTATATAGCTCTACTTATTAACCGATATGAACTTAAATTGCCGAACATGTCTCAAAAATTTTCTACAGAGCTCTACTTAGAAATGAGCACTCTCAAAGAATTTGTCCAACATAATTTTGAAATATGTTTTTTTTAAGTTACCATAGAGCTCCCAAATAGGAAACTTGTTTCAAATTCTTGTCATATGTATATGTATATATTTTTAAAAAACTACAGTATATCTATCCTTATGTATTGACATTTATGTTTTCAAAACATACTGCAGAGCTCTTCATGTTTTCTGAATTTTATGCCTTCATCTATTAATGTATTGAGCACTCTCAAAGTATATTCGTGTAGCTGAATTGCCATACATGTTTTCTGAAAGTCTATATTTAGCTCGACTAATGTATTGAACACTGTCAAAATAAATTTATGCAGTTGAAATGCCATGTCTGTTTCTCAAATGTTTTATTTAGCTCTACTAATATATTGAGCACCCTGGAAGTAGATTTGTCTAAAATAATTGCCAAAATGTTTCCAAATCTTACTACAAAGCTCTATAAATTCATTGAGCACTCTCAAAGTAAATTCGTCTTGCATAATTAAACAATGCAATTTTAAAATTTACTACACAGCTATACTAAACTATGGAGCACATGCAAGCATCATTGGCATATATGTTTTAAACTTACAAAAGAGCTTTACTCGAAGTAAATTTGTCTAGAATAAATGAGAAAAATTCTTTCAAATCTTTCCACAGGAGTCTACCACAGTATTAAGCACTCTGGTAATTACTTTTCTAGCATACTCGCAATACACAATTTTAAAACTCACTACAGAGCTGTACTTATCTATTTTGCAGTCTCAAAGAATTTTGGATCGCATAACAGAAATTTATATTTTTCACATAACTTCAAAGCTTAACTCATACATTGAGCACTCTTAAAGGAAATTTCTCTGCTATAAATGACAAATGTTTTCAAAACTAAATACAGAGTTTGGAAAAAAGAGCTGATATTATTACAGGTTACTTTTCTTCAAATAGATATAAACGAGCGTTATACAAGAGTGCTCAATAAGACATAGAGCAATAAAGACATTTTATTTAGATTTTTACTTAATGATTACACTATCAATAGTGCTCAAAACTAGACAGAGCTGATATTATAAAACGTTTATTTTATTACAGGTAAATAAATATTAAGATTTAACCAGAGTTATATAAGAGTGCTCAATAAGACATAGAACAATAAAGACATTTTATTTAGAGTTTTACTTAATAATTACACTTTAAATAGTGCTCAACACTAGAAAGAGCTGATATTATCAAACGTTTATATTAATGAAAGAAAATTATATGTGAGTGCTTTATCATACATAGAGCAATATTGACATTTTAGATTTTTCATTGAGAATTCATAAAAATGTGAATAAAATTAGTAAAATGTATATTATAATATGTCATTAAAACAATACAAAAAAGTGTGGCCATCTAAATTGACGTATGCATTTTTTAACTTATTAACTTGCTCTACTGATGTATTGAGCACTCTACATATAAGTCCTGTCATTTCAATTTCTATATATATATTTTAAATCTTAACAGTTAGCTCTACTAATGCATTGAGCACTCTAGCAGTAGCTCTTGTCATCTAAATTCCATACATATTTCCAAAAATTTAACAACTATCTCTACTAATTCATTAATCACTGTATATATTTATCTTTCTGTCTCTCATTATCTATCTATCTATCTATCTATCTATAAAAGTGAAAATGTCTGTCTGTGTATGTGTGTGTAAATTTTCCTACGCAATAACCTTTCAATTTTTAGTCTACAGACTCAAAATTTGATATACAGGGTACTGAGATATGTGAAAATCTGTGATCAGTTTTTGGACAGAAATTTGGCGATTAAGGGGTCAAAGTTCAACGATTTGAACTTTGAGAACTCTACAAAACTCCTCCGACAATTATGGGTCTGAACACTTGAAATATTAGATATAGGTTCCTTAAACATGGCTCTAACTTAATAACTTGATTCGAGCACAAAACAATAAATTTTAAGGGTTCATAATAGGGGTCAAACTTGAAAAAATTGACGGTTTTTTTTTTTTTTTTTTTTTGGTTGGGGTGGGGTGTAGCATACAACGCCAAAAAACCGGGCAACGCCGGGAACCCATGCTAGTATATATATATTCAACTGAGAATTTTTATATAGATCACATAATTATTAGAAGTGTTTGTATATAGATCACATAATTATTAGAATTTTTTTTCCATCAATTTTTTGACTTGGGTTATCTTTTTTTAATTGACACATGAAAAAAATCTATGTGCTATTCAAGACAAGAAATAAAAGAAATAAAGAAAATTCTTACCTGTTACCTCCCAGGTGTTATCTTCACTTTTTCTCTTTTCTGGTTCTTGCTGAAACTCATGGCAATTTAATGTTTGTTTGTGTTCTTTGTTACATATATATATAATTTTTACTGTGATGATTTTTTTCTTTTAATTATTTAAAAACATTTTTTTAGATTTATATAATAAAGAGAGACAATAATATAACTAGTGGATCTTTTTTAATGATATATTTAACTTTCTGGCTATGATCAAACACCTATGTACTTTTTTTGTAGTTGCATAAGTTAGCTGATGAGAAGAAATACAAGCAGAACTGCATTCATTTAAATAAAGCTAATAGTTTAGAATTTGATTGTACCCAGATGTGCATGTACACAAAGAAAGAAACACTTACTTGAGGACTTCTGTAACTACAGGAAACATGTGGCAGCCAGGATAGGTGATGCTGCTGGATTCAGTTGTTTTTTTCCAATCCACATAATTCTCACAACAGCTGATAGTAGAATTCCATCATGATCAAGAGGAGTACATGAAATTACAAGAAATACACACAGAAGGAAAGAAAAAGAATACTTACTCTACTTCTATGACAATGATTGCTGCAAAGACTTTGAGATGCTAATGTTGGAAGAAACAAATAGACATACATCATACAGAGTTTGATTGTACCCAGATGTGCTTTAACGCAAAGAAAGAAATACTTGATTCAAACTGTACAGCACATGTGGAGACAGGAACGGTGATGCTGCTAGGTTTCGTTGCTTGTTCCAATCTATAAAAAACAGATCATATTTATAGTGTTGATAATCTACTGCTGTATGAAAGCTCGAACAATGGAAACAGTTAAATTAAATTTTCACATCACAAAGATTGAAATCGAAATAGAAAGAAGAAAGGGTGATACTATACTCATCTTCCTGTCGGAGCAGACCACTTGCTGGTGACTGTTCGTTCGCCATTAAACTGGAAAGTAAAAAAAAAAAAGAGGTTCCGCCTGGGAAAGCTCTCGTCTGGGCAGCGAGGTGATGAACTCCCGAAAGGAGGGGCACTATATAAAAACAAGCTTTGCTGCAAACATCTCCTAAAAAGCGGTTTCTACTCAGAATAACAGGCGGAGCAGAAAACAGAGGTGTTCTCTCTACCCAACAGGATTTGTAAAGATACCACTAGTTTGTGTTCATAAGACGGCGATGATCGCTCACAAAACTGGCATTCCTACTATCATATCGGAGGACGGTCATATATAATTGCACTACCATTTCGTATCAGAGGACCGTCATATATAAATGCACTACCATACCGTTTCGGAGTTTGTAGACAGTAGGAATAATAAAAGCGGCCTTAAAGCGGCTTGTGAGCACACAATCTAGTCGAACTCTAGTCGTCCTTGGTCGAGTCGAGGCAAGCATGCATTACATAGTAACACGAGCACGTGTCGCCTGCTTAGAGGGTAGCCCCCATGGGGAGATTCGAAAGCGCACCTCACAGCGGAACAGCTTCGGAACCAATCGGACCGTACCCAGACTTGCAGCTATTTGTTAACTTGGAAGTGGAGTCAACACCCTGACACTGAGAATAGAGCTTTCGAAAAGCTCAAACCCAGTTGCATGCAAAGTCGGGGAAACTGGGAGCAGGCTGGGGAGAACACGCTCAATTGGGGCCTTGGAAGCAAACGGGAGGCCCATTTTTCTCTTTCGTTCGGTTTACATCTTTCGGGTATTGTTCTCCTTTCAGCCTGCCCCCCTTCACGCCTTTTTGCTCGCCACATGCAAGCGTATAAAAAGACGACCAGATGACGGACGCAACAAACTCATGCCGACATTTTCTGGATTTCTTTTTTGCCAGAGCCCATTTAGCCGTGTAGCTGTTAAACTACAACGTTACACCCCCCTACCACGGTGAGGATAGGGTTGGACTTTAGGGGGGAAAATACACATCCACAATTACTAATCTTACTATTCGCGTGCTTTACATTAAGGTTAGGAAAAGGAGTTAAAACTAAAAAATTATACAAAATACTGTCAGAAACACACCCAATATTTGTCCGCCTATCTGACCGGAACATATATTAAGTGAGTTTATAATAGCATTTTGTATAATTTTCTAGTTTAAACTCATTTTAACTTCACGTATTCAAGAGAAATCTCGCCAACATTTGTCTTCTTTAAATATATCGATAAACACTGAATGTTTTTCGAACATAAACATAAACGTCCTGTTTTTTTTTATTAACAATAAAAATATCAATTAAATAAAATACTTTAGAAGACTACCTAACATTTGGAATATGACAAAACATTTCAAAGACAGTTACAGAAAAAAATTTTTTTTTAAAAACCGTTAGAGAAATTTGGCGGTCGGCGGTATTTTTTATTAAAAATTAAAATGTCTAATAGAAAAAGTACCTAACGTTTGGAATATGACAAAACATTTAAAAGACAGTTACAGAAAAATGATAAATAAAATTAAAAAAAAAAAAAACGTCAGAGAAATTTGGCGGTCGGCGGTATTTTTATTAAAAATTAAAATATCTAATAGACAAAGTACCTAACGTTTGGAATATGACAAAACATTTCAAAGACAGTTACAGAAAAATAATAAATAAAATTAAAAAAAAAAAAAAAAACCCGTATGAGAAATTTGGCGATCGGCGGTATTTTTATTAAAAATTAAAATGTCTATTAAAAAAACATTTGGAATATGAAAAAACATTTCAAAGACAGTTACAGAAAAATAAATAAAAATTAAAAAAAAAAAAACCGTTAGAGAAATTTGACGGTCGGCGGTATTTTTTTTATTAAAAATTAAAATGTCTAATAGAAAAAGTACCTAACGTTTGGAATATGACAAAAAATTCCAAAGACAGTTACAGAAAAATAATAAATAAAATTTAAAAAAAAAACCGTTAGAGAAATTTGGCGGTCGGCGGTATTTTTTATTAAAAATTAAAATATCTATTTGAAAAAGTACCAACCGTTTGGAATATGACAAAACATTTCAAAGACAGTTACAGAAAAATAAATAAAATTTAAAAAAAACCGTTAGAGAAATTTGGGGGTCGGCGGTATTTTTATTAACAATTAAAATGTCTAATAGAAAAAGTACCTAACGTTTGGAATATGACAAACCATTTCAAAGACGGTTACAGAAAAATAATATATAAAATTTTAAAAAAAGCCGTTAGAGAAATTTGGCGGTCGGCAGTATTTTTATTAAAAAGTAAAATATCTAATAGAAAAAGTACCTAACGTTTGGAATATGACACAACATTTCAAAGACAGTTACAGAACAATAAATAAAATTTAAAAAAAAAAACCGTTAGAGAAATTTGGCGGTCGGCGGTATTTTTTATTAACAATTAAAATGTCTAATAGAAAAAGTACCTAACGTTTGGAATATGACAAAACATTTCAAAGACAGTTACAGAAAAATAATATATAAAATTAAAAAAAAAGCCGTTAGAGAAATTTGGCGGTCGGCGGTATTTTTATTAAAAATTAAAATATCTAATAGAAAAAGTACCAAACGTTTGGAATATGACAAAACATTTCAAAGACAGTTACAGAAAAATAAATAAAATGTAAAAAAAAAAAACCGTTAGAGAAATTTGGCGGTCGGCGGTATTTTTATTAAAAATTAAAATATCTAATAGAAAAAGTACCTAACGTTTGGAATATGACAAAACATTTCAAAGACAGTTACAGAAAAATAAATAAAATTAAAAAAAAAAACCTTTAGAGAAATTTGGCGGTCGGCGGTATTTTTTATTAAAAATTAAAATATCTATTTTAAAAAGTACCAACCGTTTGGAATATGACAAATCATTTCAAAGACAGTTACAGAATAATAAATAAAATTAAAAAAAAAAAAAACCGTTAGTGAAATTTGGCGGTCGGCGGTATTTTTTATTAAAAATTAAAATATCTAATAGAAAAAGTACCTAACGTTTGGAATATGACAAAACATTTCAAAGACAGTTACAGAAAAATAATTAATAAAATTAAAAAAAGAAACCGTTAGAGAAATTTGGCGGTCGGCGGTATTTTTATTAACAATTAAAATATCTAATAGAAAAAGTACCTAACGTTTGGAATATGACAAAACATTTCAAAGACAGTTACAGAAAAATAAATAAAATTTAAAAAAAAACCGTTAGAGAAATTTGGCGGTCGGCGGTATTTTTATTAACAATTAAAATGTCTAATAGAAAAAGTACCTAACGTTTTAAATATGACAAACCATTTCAAAGACAGTTACAGAAAAATAAATAAAATTTAAAAAAAAACCGTTAGAGAAATTTGGCGGTCGGCGGTATTTTTATTAACAATTAAAATGTCTAATAGAAAAAGTACCTAACGTTTGGAATATGACAAAACATTTCAAAGACAGTTACAGAAAAATAAATAAAATTAAAAAAAAAAAAGCCGTTAGAGAAATTTGGCGGTCGGCGGTATTTTTTTTATTAAAAATTAAAATATCTATTAGAAAAACTAACGTTTGGAATATTCTATCCAAGAAAACACGGTCTATAAACTGCACAATTGTCACGCTAATTCTACAGTTTACGGACCGGCCTTAAATAATAACATTATATGCGTGCTTTCATCTAACAAATTATAAAAAAACGTTAATTTCTATTTAAATTGAAATATTCTAGCCAAGAAAAACACGGTCTATAAACTGCACAAGTGAATCTCACATGTGATTATTTTTTTTATTACCAACAATATAATTATGATTTTTTTGTTATTTCAATAAATAAAAATAAAAAAGCGATGTGAATATTTGAAATTAAATAAAACTGAAATAAAATTATAAATGAAAAAAAAAGGTGTGGTCATACTAAGAAATCTCATTTGATTAATTCTATAGTTTACGGACCGGCCTGAAATAATAATATGTGTGTAATATGTGTATCTAAACTGCACAAGTGTCACGCTTTCTAACAGTATAAAAATTAAATATAAAAAGACGTTAAACTTGAAAATACTGTAAACTACACAAGTGTCGAAATTTGAAAAGAAATTCGACGTGTTTGTGAACTGTGCTCATACTAACAACGTTCATTTGAACACTTGTGCAGTTTACACATCTGAAATAAATGCGTCGTCTACTTTTGGATTTTGAAACGATGAAAATGTGTTGTTACCTTAAATTTGTTTGACATCAGAGAAGCAAACAGAAATATAGCAGCGGCAGGGCGTCGGGTTAGCTGGGTCTCCTGGCCGGTCATCTATTATTCTGGAAACTCTTCTCGCTGCCACGGTCAAACTGAATTTCGAGCCCGTTTTAGGGCTCTTTTATATTTCATTATCGGCGTGAAAACCGTTAACTTTTTCCGGGAAAAATCGAAGTTCGTAGTCGACGTTACAACCTTTTTACCTTTTATGGAGTTTGTGTTACGTAGCTGCCTTTTCATTGGTTGATTTAAACTTGTTTGGTTTGAAGTGGGATGTGGACACACGCACACACACACACACACACACACACACACACACACACACACACACACACACACAAGTTTATAGAGACCGAGAGGGCGAGAGAGAGAGGGAGGGAGAAAGAGAGAGAGAGAGAAAGAGAGAGAGGGGGGGTTAGCACCCGAAACTTTAAAAAGTGATAAAAATATTAAAAAAACATTGTATTTTATACATCTATCTATCTATCTCTCTCCCTCTCTCTCTCTCTCTCCCTCTCTCTCTCTCTCTCTCTCTCTCTCTCTCTCTATATATATATATATATATATATATATATATATATATATATATATATATATATTTATATACATATATGTAGAATTTTCGGCCGAAATTTAAAAAATTAAAACAACAAAAACATTCATATATTTCACAATAATTTCATATAAAGATGAATATCTATATTAAAAGAATTATTATTGTAATAATTAAGAAAATCTAGCAAACGTTGGTGCTTATATAGATCGGCCCCCATGGCCGTAAACATTGGTTCACACCAGTCCCTCTCGCTGAAGTCAACTGCAAATAAAGACATTATTTTTTATGCTTATTTGAGGAGTGACAGCTCGTAAAATAACAAGAGAAGAATTTATCTCCCATAGCAAAACATAACATTGGTTAACTGCCCTAAAAATTTTGAATGACCTCGAATGGCCTTAAACTTATGTGTGCTCATGTAAGATATTACTTGCTTGAAATGGAAATGAATTGTATAGCATGTACAGTTTACTACGAAGTTCTGTTTCAGCATTAAATAACTGCAAAAAACAGTTGAAGTAAGAGTCAAAGCCAAACCATCTTCAAAATAACTTTCAACTTTCAGAATTTAAAAGTAATTTTTAAGTCTTTAAACTGTTGAATAGAAATTAATTTGTTGAGGGAACAGAAGACAAAATAGTGAACAGCTGTTGCGATAACGCAAACTGATTTGCAATGCTTATTAAAATAGGAGGCTGGAAATCTGGGAATGATGGTTAGTTGCCTCCCTACGAGGGCAGAGTTTGACACAGGATCGATTTTAATGTGAGAAAATCCAGCTCTCCGTCTATTTGTTTTATTTAAATATTTTATTTCTCGATGGGGGGGGGGATAAGTCTAGGAATGGTGGTGTTATCGAAGGAGGGGAAAAATCTGGACACTGCCACGGAAAACAAAATATTATGACAAAAAATAAATTTGACGGAGGACGAATTTTTCTCAAGATTTAAAATGTGAAACTTCATTCGATGGTCCATAAATTTTACGTTTTGTTTGTTTTGATTTTTTTTTTTTTTTGCTTCGTGAAATGAAAATCCTCGGAAACTGCAGTGAATACGATTCTAATGTTTACGTTACGCAGTCTTGCTATCGTATAGAAAAGTCGGTACTTAGTAGCATACAGGGTAATTTTTAAAGGTGGAGACCAGAGAAGAAGGCGAAAAAATAATAAAATAGTTTTATATTATTTTTATTAATTATTAATAAATGAAATGAATCATTTCTATTTAAAATCCATTACGTATTATGCATGCAAAATTTAAAAAAAATGCTTCAAATGCATGTGAAGAAGCTAAAGCAAAACTAAATGAATTTGACCTGATGTCGAGTTTATCTAAAAGCGACACCCGATTTTTCACTTGAAATTATTCCTCGTTCAATATATAGTTATATTCAGTTATCATATAATATTTATTAATAATAATATTAATTAATATTTAACAAAAACAACATGATATCATTTTGAATGACTATGCAGAATTTTTATCGCATTTTTTTTTACTGCGATCTTTAAACATTATCGTGTACTTTCACCTAACAATTTAAAAAAACATAGCATAAAAACTGAATCTAATGTGAAACTCTACTAAAATATAGCACGTACCGAAAAGTCGTTTTTATTTGTGTTCAAACTCGGGAATCTTTTTATTTGTTTTCAGACTCGGGAATCTTTTTATTTGTGTTCTGACTCGGGAATCTTTTCATTTGTGTTCTGACGTGGTAATCTTTTTATTTGTGTTCTGACTCGGGAATCTCATAATTTGTGTTCACACTCGGGAATCTTTTTATTTGTGTTCACCCTCGGGAATCTTTTTATTTGTGTTCCGACTCGGGAATCTTTTTATTTGTGTTCCAACTCGGGAATCTTTTTATATTATATTTGATACGGGAATCTTTTTATCTTTGTTCTTATTCGGGAATCTTTTTTATTTGTGTTCTTACTCGGGAATCTTTTTATTATTGTTGTGAATCGGGGATGTTTTCATTCATATTTGAGGCGGAAATTTTTGTTATTCGTGTTTTTTTTTTCACGAATCTTATATTCATGATCTGACTCTGGAATCTATTTTTCATATACAAATTCAGGAACCTTTTTATGCATGGTTTTACCCTGTAATCATTTTATTCGTGTTCTGATACAGAAATTTTTTTATGTTTTCAACTTGATAGCTTTTTTATTCGTGTTCTGATTAAGGATTTTTTTTTTATTCGTGTTCAAACTCGGAAATCTTTTTATTCGTTTTCCAACTCGGGAAACTTGTGCTTCATTTTGAAAATGGGTTGATATGCCATAAAACCATGAAAAGTAAATGGCCGGATTGCACCTGACATTAAATGTGTCTAACTTGACTTTCCACTCAAATAGATATTCGCCATTTTGATCCCGTTCAGATATATACATGAAGAATACTCTTATTAACGTGCTAGTGCGAAGATCTGAGTGGCGACAAATTGTCGGGTGTCAGCGTTCTTGTTACTATTAACGTACTAGTGCAAAGATCTGAGTTAAATGAAATAGATTAAAAATGGCTCGGCAAAGTTGTATCTGAACTTTTTATTCTATGAAACTTAAGATTAATAAAACGAAATAATCGAGACCCGTGGAAATGCCACGGCGAATATTTCGAATTCAATAAAACAAAACGGAAGAATAGTCAACAAATAGGAAATTTAATAAAACATAAAAACTGAATCTAATGTGAAACTATCTAAAATAAAGCCCGTACCGAATCATCTTTCTTATTCGTGTTCTGACTCGGGAATCTTTATATCTGTTTTCCGGCTCCGGAATAGTTTTATTTGTGTTCAGACTCGGGAATCTAATAAGTTGTGTTCCGACTCGGGAATCTTTTTATTTGTGTTCACACTCAGGAATCTTTTTATTTGCGTTCCTACTCGGGAATCTTTTTATTTGTGTTCCGACTCGGGAATCTTTTTATTTGTTTTCCGACTCGGGAACCTTTTAATTTATGTTCAGACTCGGGAATCTTTTTATTTGTGATCTGACTCGGGAATCTTTTTATTTGTGTTCCGACTCGGGAATCTTTTATTTGTGTTCCGAATCGGGAATATTTTTATTTGTGTCCAACTCGGGAAATTTTTTTATTGTGTCCCGACTCGGGAATCTTTTTATTTGTGTCCCGACTCGGGAATCTTTTTATTTGTGTCCCGACTCGGGAATCTTTTTATTTGTGTTCCGACTCGGGAATCTTTTTATTTGTGTCCTGACTCGGGAATCTTTTTATTTGTGTTCACACTCAGGAATCTTATTATTTTGTTCCAACCCAGGAATCATTTTATTTGTGTTCTTACACGGGAATTTTTTGATTTGTGATCACACTCGGGAATCGTTTTATTTGTGTTCCGACTCGGTAATTTTTTTAATTTGTGTTCAGACTCGGGAATCTTTTTATTTGTGTTCTGACTTGGTAATCTTTTTATTTGTGTTCCGACTCGGGAATCCTTTCATTTGTGTTCACACTCTGGAATCTGTTTATTTTTGTTCTGAGTCGGGAATCTTTTTGTTTATATTCCGACTCGGGAATCTTTTTATTTGTGTTACGACTCGGTAATTTTTTTTATTTGTGTTCTGACTCGGGAATCTTTTTATTTGTGTCCCGACTCGGGAATCTTTTTATTTGTGTCCCGACTCGGGAATCTTTTTATTTGTGTCCCGACTCGGGAATCTTTTTATTTGTGTCCTGACTCGGGAATCTTTTTATTTGTGTTCACACTCAGGAATCTTATTATTTTGTTCCAACCCAGGAATCGTTTTATTTGTGTTCTTACACGGGAATTTTTTGATTTGTGATCACACTCGGGAACCGTTTTATTTGTATTCCGACTCGGTAATTTTTTTAATTTGTGTTCAGACTCGGGAATCTTTTTATTTGTGTGCCGACTCGGGGATCTTTTTATTTGTTTTCTGACTCGGGAATCTTTTTATTTGTGTTCTGACTCGGGAATCTCATAATTTGTTTTCACACTCGGGAATCTTTTCATTTGTGTTTACACTCGAGAATCTTTGTATTTGTGCTCCGATTCGGGAATCTTTTTATTTTTGATCTGCCTCGCGAATCTTTTTATTTGATACGGGAATCTTTTTATCTTTGTTCTGATTCGTGAATCTTTTTATTCTATTTCTGAGTCGGGAATCTTTTTATTATTGTTGTGAATCGGGGATGTTTTCATTCATATTTGAGACGGAAATTTTTGTTATTCGTGTTCTGATTCATGAATCTTATATTCATGTTCTGACTCTGGAATCTATTTTTCATATACAAATTCAAGAACCTTTTTATGAATGGTTTTACCCTGTAATCATTTTATTCGTGTTCTGATACAGAAATGTTATTATGTTTTCAACTTGATATCTTTTTTATTCGTGTTCTGATTAAGGAATTTTTTTTATTCGTGTTCAAACTCGGGAAACTTGTGCTTCATTTTGAAACACAAAAATGGGGTGATATGCCATAAAACAATGCAAAGTAAATGGCCGGATTGCACCTGTCATTAAATAACTCGAAAAATGTTAATAAAAACTTTAGCACGACTGTATGTATTTAAAGTTGTGTAAAGTTTTTACATTTAATAGATTAAATCAACTGTTATAATTTATATAAATTGTTCTCGTGTCTAACTTGACTTTCCACTCAAATTGAGATTCGCCATTTTGATCCCGTTCAGATATATACATGAAGAATAATTTTATTAACGGACTAGTGCGAAGATCAGAGTGGCGACAAATTGTCGGGTGTCGGCGTTCTTGTTTCTTTGGAGAAGGTCAGCCTTCACAAGTTTGGTTTGGAATGGATTTCTGTTTTCAACAGAAATGGAAGCCAGTAAGAATAACAATACTAAGAACAACAATTATTATCATCAAGGGTGAAAGGCGCTTTTAGTGTACGAGCACAAAGGAATCATAATTATTGGCTTCTCCATTTCATTTTCAACAGACAGACTGTTCCGCTGTATTACAGTTCTTAAGTGTGACTAGACTAAAACTTATCATAGCCAGTTATCCAATTTACAACCAGCTAATGGACAGCCGACACATTTATTGAGACATGCGATAAGCACTAATTGTCCACAGACGAACTGTTCCACTGTATCACAGTTCTGAAGTGTGACTAGACTAAATTAATCAGAGCCAGTTATCGAATTGATAACCAGCTAATCGACAGTTAACACTTTTACTGAGTCATGCTATTATCTCTAATTGTCCACAGACGGACTGTTCCGCTGTATAACGGTTTTTAAGTTTGACTAGACTAAAACTTGTCAGAGCGTATCATCGAATTTACAATCAGGTAATTAAATCTAACACTTTTACTGAGTCATGCTATTATCGCTAATTTTCCACAGACGGACTGTTTCGCTGTATCACAGCTTTTAAGTGTGACTAGACTAAAACCTATCAGAGCCAGTCATTGAATTTACAACCAGCTAATTCGACAGTCGAAACTCTTAGGGAGTGTTCCGCTGTATCACACTTCTTATGTGTGACTAGACTAAACTTATCACAGCCAGTTATCGAATTTACAACCAGCTAATCGACATCGATATAAACGTTAATGCCCCCATTCTACTTGCTTTAAAACAATGATAATACTGTGTAACTGCAGTAAAATGACATAGCTTTTGATTATTGTTTGGAAACGATTAAATATATTTATACCGTTTATAACCTTTAAAAATATATATTTGTTATAAGCTCGCTGAAATAAAAAACTACAAAATATGTTTAACTTTAACGACGTCGGTTGAAGTAATTCTTTTTAATTCGTGGTTGAGCGGCGAAAAGTCTATTTCAACGGACAACTTGAATCTTTCACGTGCCGACAAGTTGTTCACTGTCTTGTCACCGAGCAGGAAGAAGAAAGAAAGAATCGATTGAAGAGAGAAAGAGAGGAGGTGGGGAAAGGAAAGGGAGGAAGAGTCGAATCCTCTGCACGTGCCAGGGTGCGGGGTCGAACGGAAGTTAAATGAAATAGATTACAAATGGCTCGGCAAAGTTGTATCTGAACTTTTTATTCTATGAAACCTAAGACGAAATAATCGAGACCCGTGGAAATGCCACGGCGAATATTTCGAATTCAATAAAACAAAACGGAAGAATAGTCAACAAATAGGAAATTTAATAAAACATAAAAACTGAATCTAATGTGAAACTATCTAAAATAAAGCCCGTACCGAATCGTCTTTTTTATTCGTGTTCTGACTCGGGAATCTTTATATCTGTTTTCCGGCTCCGGAATAGTTTTATTTGTGTTAAGACTCGGGAATCTAATAAGTTGTGTTCCGACTCGGAATCTTTTTATTTGCGTTCCGACTCGGGAATCTTTTCATTTGTGTTCCGACTCGGGAATCTTTTCATTTGTGTTCCGACTCGGGAATCTTTTCATTTGTGTTCTGACTCGGTAACCTCGGGAAATTTGTGTTCTGACTCGGGAATCTTTTTATTTATGTTAAGACTCGGGGTTCTTTTTATTTGTGTTCACACTCGGGAATCTTTTTATTTGTGTTCCGACTCGGGAATCTTTTTATTTGTGTTCCGACTCGGGAATCTTTTTATTTGTGTTCCGACACGGGAATCTTTTTATTTGTGTTCACACTCGGGAATCTTTTCATTTGTGTTCACACTCGGGAATCTTTTTATTTGTGTTCCTACTCGGGAATCTTTTTATTTGTGTTCTGACTCGGGAATCTTTTTATTTGTGTTCCGACTCGGGAATCTTTTTATTTGTGTTCTGACTCGGGAATCTTTTTATTTGTGTTCTGACTCGGGAATCTTTTTATTTGTGTTCCGACTCAGGAATCTTTTTATTTGTGTCCAACTCGGGAACCTTTTTATTTGTGTTCAGACTCGGGAATCTTTTTATTTCTGTTATTACTCGGCACTCTTTTTATTTGTGTTCCGACTCAAGAATCTTTATATTTGTGTTCTGACTCGGGAATCTTTTTGTGTGTCTTTTGACTCGGGAATCTTTTTATTTGTGTTCCGACTCGGGAATCTTTTTATTCATATTTGAGTCGGGAATCATTTTTATTCTTTCACTGACTCGGGAATATTTTTATTATTGTTGTGAATCGGGGATGTTTTTATTCATATTTGAGTCGGAAATTTTTTATTCGTGTTCTGAAATCTTTTATTCATGTTCTTAGTCTGGAATCTATTTTTTCATATACAAATTCAGGAACTTTTTTATGCATGGTTTTACCTTGGAACCTTTTTATTCGTGTTCTGATTCGGGAATTTTCCTAATTCGTTGTTTTACCCTGGAATCATTTTATTCGTGTAAGACTTGGAAAACCTTTTATTCTTGTTCTGATTCAGGAATGTTTTTATTCGTGGTTTTAATCTGGAATCTTTATATTCATATCCTAATTAAGGAATGTTTTTATCCGTGTTTTTACCCTGGAGTCTTTTTTATTAATTTTCTAACTCGGGTATCTTTTTATTCATACACTGATTCAGGAATATTTTATTCATGTTTTTACTCGGGAATCATTTTATTTGTGTTCTGATACAGAAATCTTTTTATTTTTTCACCTTTATAGCCTTTTTATTCGTGTTCTGATTAAGGGATTTTTTTTAATTCGTGTTCAAACTCGGAAATCTTTTTATTTGTTCAGACTCGAGAATCTTGTACTCCATTTTGAAACACAAAAATGGGGTGATATGCCATAAAACAATGCAAAGTAAATGGCCGGATTGCACCTGACATTAAATAACTCGAAAAATGTTTATAAAAACTTTAGCACGACTTTATGTATTGAAAGTTGTGCAAAGTTTTTACATTTAATAGATTAAATCAACTGTTATAATTTATATAAATTGTTCTCGTGTCTAACTTGACTTTCCACTCAAATTGAGATTCGCCATTTTGATCCCGTTCAGATATATACATGAAGAATAATCTTATTAACGTACTAGTGCGAAGATCTGAGTGGCGACAAATTGTCGGGTGTCGGCGTTCTTGTTTCTTTGGAGAAGGTCAGCCTTTACAAGTTTGGTTTGGAATGGATTTCTGTTTTCAACAGAAATGGAAGCCAGTAAGAATAACAATACTAAGAACAACAATTATTATCATCAAGGGTGAAAGGCGCTTTTAGTGTACGAGCACAAAGGAATCATAATTATTGGCTTCTCCATTTCATTTTCAACAGACAGACTGTTCCGCTGTATTACAGTTCTTAAGTGTGACTAGACTAAAACTTATCATAGCCAGTTATCCAATTTACAACCAGCTAATGGACAGCCGACACATTTATTGAGACATGCGATAAGCACTAATTGTCCACAGACGAACTGTTCCACTGTATCACAGTTCTGAAGTGTGACTAGACTAAATTAATCAGAGCCAGTTATCGAATTGATAACCAGCTAATCGACAGTCGACACTTTTACTGAGTCATCCTATTATCGCTAATTGTTCACAGACGGACTGGTCCGCTCTATTACGGTTCTTAAGTGTTACTAGACTAACACTTGTCAGAATCAGTAATCAAATTGACAACCAGCTAATCGACATCTGGCACTTTTACTGAGTCATGCTATTATCACTAATCGTCCACAGACGGACTGTTCTGCTGAATCACAGTTCTTAAGTTTGAATAGACTAAAACTTGTCAGAGCGAGTCATCGAATTTACAACCAGGTAATTAAATCCAACACTTTTACTGAGTAAAGCTAGTATCACTAATTGTCCACAGACGGACTGTTTCGCTGTATCACAGTTCTTAAGTGTGACTAGACTAAATCCCACGGCGAATATTTCGCATTTAATAGAACAAAACGGAAGAATAGTCAACAAATAGGAAATGTAATAAAACATAAAAACTGAATCTAATGTGAAACTATCTAAAATATAGCCCCAACCGAATCGTCTTTTTTATTCGTGTTCTGACTCGGGAATCTTTTTAGTTGTGCTCCGGCTCGGGAATATATTTATTTCTGTTCACACTCGGGAATCTTTTAATTTCTGTTCTGACTCGGGAATCTTTTTATTTTTAGTTCACACTTGGGAATCTTTTTATTTGTGTTCACACTCGGGAATCGTACTGTTCCGCTGTATTATAGTTCTTAATTGTGACTAGACTAAAACTCATCATAGCCAGTTATCCAATTTACAACCAGCTAATTTATTGAGACATGCGATAAGAGCTAATTGTCCACAGACGAACTGTTTCGCTGTATCAAATTTCTGAATTGTGACTAAACTAAATTAATCAGAGCCAGTTATCGAATTGATAACCAGCTAATCGACAGTTAACACTTTTACTGAGTCATGCTATTATAACTAATTTTCCACAGACGGACTGTTCCGCTGTATCACAGGTCTTAAGTGTGACTAGACTAACACTTGTCAGAATCAGTAATCGAATTGACAACCAGCTAATCAACATCTGGCATTTCTTCTGAGTCATGCTATTATCGCTAATCGTCCACAGTCGGACTGTTTTGCTGTATAACAGTTCTTAAGTTTGAATAGACTAAAACTTGTCAGAGCGAGTCATCGAATTTACAATCAGGTAATTAAATCCAACACTTTTACTGAGTTAAGCTAGTATCGCTAATTGTCCACAGACGGACTGTTTCGCTGTATCACAGTTCTTAAGGTTGACTGGACTAAAACATATCAGAGCCAGTCATTGAATTTACAACCAGCTAATTCGACAGTCGAAAGTCTTACGGAGTGTTCCGCTGTGTCACACTTCTTTTGTGTGACTAGACTAAACTTATCACAGCCAGTTATCGAATTTACAACCAAGTAATCGACATCGATATAAACGTTAACGCCCCAATTCTACTTGGTTTAAAACAATGATAATACTGTGTAACTGCAGTAAAATGACAGAGCTTTTGATTATTGTTTGGAAATGATTAAATATATTTATATCGTTTATAACCTTTAAAAATATATATATTTGTTATTTGCTGAAATAAAAACTTAGAGATTAAAAAATATGTTTAACTTTAACGACGTCGGTTGAAGTAATTCTTTTTAATTCGTGGTCTAGCGGCGAAAAGTCTATTTCAACGGACAACTTAAATCTTTCACGTGCCGACAAGTTGTTCCCTGTTTTGTCACCGAGCAGGAAGAAGAAAGAAAGAATCGATAGAAGAGGGAAAGAGAGGAGGTGGGGAAAGGAAAGGGAGGAAGAGTCGAGTCCTCTGCACGAGCCAGGGTGCGGGGTCGAACGGAAGTTAAATGAAATAGATTACAAATGGCTCGGCAAAGTTGTATTTGAACTTTTTATTCTATGAAACCTAAGATTAATAAAACGAAATAATCGAGACCCGTGGAAATGCCACGGCGAATATTTCGAATTCAATAGAACAAAACGGAAGAATAGTCAACAAATAGGAAATTTAATAAAACATAAAAACTGAATCTAATGTGAAACTATCTAAAATAAAGCCCGTACCGAAAAGTCTTTTTTATTCGTGTTCTGACTCGGGAGTCTTTATATCTGTTTTCCGGCTCCGGAATAGTTTTATTTGTGTTAAGACTCGGGAATCTAATAAGTTGTGTTCCGACTCGAAATCTTTTTATTTGCGTTCTAAAATATAGCCCCTACCTTGACTCAGGAGTCTTTTTATTTGTTTTCCGGCTCCGGAACCTTGGAAGTTGTGTTCAGACTCGGGAATCTTTTTATTTGTGATGAGACTCGGGAATCTTTTTATGTGCGTTCTGACTCGGGAATCTTTATTTGTGTTCACACTCGGGAATCTTTTTTATTTGTGTTCTGACTCGGGAATCTTTTTATTTGTGTTCCACCTCGGGAATCTTTTTATTTAATATTTTAGGGTCGGGGATCATTTTTCCATATTAATTTAACGTAAAATGCGCACCCACATATTGGCTATCAAGCGCTCAATGAGACATGCCAACCCTAGCATCTTTTCAAGAGGGGAAGGGCAAAACATTACAAATACAATTTGCTTTTTTTGTGGGAGGGGTGAGGGAGACGGGAATTTAAAACATAAAATAACGATAAATCTAATTCATTTTTATGAGACAACCCTGTACTTTTATCTAACAATTTCATAAACAAAATGAGCCCCCACTTTGGGGAGGGGCATTACAATGACGAAAAATTTCATTTAATTGTTTTTGGAATTCATTTTTTTATGGGTTCTGCCTACTTGGCAAGTTGTTTTTTTTTGCGATCGCACGGGCCTTTGCTGCTATTTTTATTGAAACGAAAGTTGTAATTATTTATTTTTAATTATTTTTTTTGGAGGGGGGGTCTTTCCAGTGCTCAATATCCGGAGAAGAGTTTATTCTCTTTGTACTCCTTCTGCCGAAATATCTGGTGGAGAGGGTATTACATACAACCTTTTTGGGGCGATGTTTTATTTTTGGGAATTGTTGTGGGGATATCCACGTTGCCCATGATGAAAGTGATTAGTATAGCAGGTGTGTTCCAAACGGAACTTCATGTCAACCCAGCCAACGCCGGGTACCCAGGCTAGTATTTTTTTTACGCAGTGGTCACCCCTTATCAAGGCCCGGAAGCAACTCAGGGATAAGGGTTATTGAAAGTACATTACGTTAGTGTGGAGATTTGATGAAGTGTTTACTTAAGGTGGCGGTTCATTAGGAATTTGTTAACGTTGGACTTGAAGACATCCAAGTTGTAGTTATGTGGGTAGCAGGCAGACGGAACAGAGTTCCACAGGCGTGCAGTTCTAAGAAAGAAGCTTTGTTCATGGAATCCACGTTTTGATTTAGGCACAGATAAAGAGTGGGGGGGGAATTCTTCACAGTGGATTCAGCTAGACGGTATATATATAAGATTTTAAGAATTGATACAGAAAATTTATCGAAATTAAAAAAAAAAAATTTAAAAACCTATGAGTAATGTTTTACAAAATTTTTATTATTCAACAAGGAATACACATAAAACAAAAAAAAAATCTTATTCCATGCAAACAGTTAATAAAACATGTTAAAAACACTTTGAAAAAGAGGTAAAAACATATTTAATCTGAAAAGGAAACACTAGATGAGTGGATAGTCCTTAATCCGCTTCCATAACAAGTGCTCGTCTGAGCTCCAATCCTCGTCAATCTTTCACGAAAAACACCCGTCTAACTGAAACCACTGTCAGAAAAAAGTAAACGTTTTGGTTTCTATTCTCGGTGTTGGTGGACGAGAATTTTTCTTTTTACTTTTTAAATCATTACTATATCATTATTATTGGGTTTATTATGAATCGTTCCTTTATGCGTATTTAGCTGGTTAAAAAAGTTTTTAAGGGGTCAAAAATGAGTCAAAATTAAAAAACATCGTTATAAATTTTGTAAATTCATCTTAGTTTATTTTTAATTTTTAATTTTTTAACAGTTCATACGCATGTCAAGCGAATTTAAATATTTAGAAAAGCAGAACTATTATTAAATGTCCATCTACAGTGATTGCGTTACTAGAAATTACGATTTCGACTTTTCGTTAATGGACACTAAAGACACATTGAAAGTGAGACAGATAACACTCTTCCCTTCTTGGATGTTCTTGTTGAACGTTCAAGAGAGGTCTTTTTTCACTACCATTTACTGGCTTACTGTAAACATAGCAGGGAGACCTGACGTTACCTGGGATTGGATGAGGATCAATCAATGCTTCTTCGCCTATATTTTATTCTCACCGAAATAGGTAAAGTCGTCCATTTTCAATCTTCCCCGCAGTTACATAGTCCTCAATACATTTGAGTCTACATTGCACTGTAGAGAACCTAATGTTGATTTTATACAATTATATATATATATATATATATATATATGTGTGTGTGTGTGTGTGTGTATGTTCCAAAATTTTTCCCGATTCCGATACAATTACCGATTCCTTTCAAAATTTCCGATTCCGATCCGATTCCCGATTCCGATTCTTTAAAAATTTATACATATTTAATTAGAGATTAATTTATATGGGCTACTAACTCTCCATCCTAAATTCTTAAATACTTTTGTTTTTAGTGGGTTCACAGATATCGCTCAAAAGTAGAATTTCAATGTGGGTGGGGGGTATTTTTAAATGTAGATATAATTTCTGTTTCAATTTGAAAATTTTCTAAATGTTTTCTCTTTATCTATTTTATCCAGACTTTGATAAATTCATTGTGATATAATCATGTGTATATTAACGTTTGTGAAACCCCGAGAATGATACCATAAAAAAACAGCTGGTGTCAGACAAAGTGGCTCCAGGAAAATAAAATAAAACTCGCCCAGACGTTTGAATTTTTCTGTGAACTCCCTGGGAAGCGGCCTGTAATCATTTGGCAACTAGGTGCGAAAAAATACACGACCGTTTTAAACTGTTTGATATGGGGATGGACAAGTGACCTCTAAAACATTTGCTTAAAACAATAAAAAATGAAATGAAAGTTGAAATCGATTCCCCTACAAAAATACAAAACAAAATCAATTGCTTTTTTTCGCCATTCCTTGTCATATTTGCAAATGCCGAGTAAGGGAGCGGACAAAAACCTAACCGGACAAAATCCAACACTATTATATTCTACTTTTGATTTAATTAGCAATAATGTTTGATATTATTTTTATTGACAAAATATTTCTTTAAATTTAAACAATTTTTCAATACCTTGCAAATAAACTGCATTCTTCTAAAGGTTATCTAGCGAATTTTATTTTGTTTATTTTACACAGATAAAATATATTTAGATCTTTTAATGTTATCATGATCTATAGAGGTTAGTTTTACTAATAGTTTAAAAGGAATAAATATTTATCAACGGTATCAGCAATGAAAAATTATAAAGTATCGGTTTTGGAATCGGAACAAACAGGCACAAATTTTTCCGATTCCGATACCGATACCCCGAAAACTACCGATTTTTCCGATCCCCAATTCCGATTAATCGGTACAACACTAATATATATATATATATATATATATATATATATATATATGATTAGTTTTTTTTTGAAAAAGAATTCCAGCAGAGTGCTCAATTAAAAGGAAAATCCAAAATGTAAGAGCGTATTTATATTTTGTGTACAGAAAGTTGTTAGTTGAAACAGATCATTGGTACCGTCGGTTTCAAGCCCGATAATAAGGCCCGTTTAAGGTATCCTTATCAAGCTCTCTTCATTTGGATGAAATATTAAGATATTGACTTTTTTACTGTTTGTAACACACAAAAATAATAAAGCAGTTAACAATTTCAAAGAATTTCTACAACAAAATAAATTAAAAAAAAAATCAATGACACAAAATCAAATAAAATTAAACTAAAGTTTTATTTTATTTAAACTCATTTATTCACGGAACCATCTTGTTTAAAATTAAAATTCCATCAAGCTTTGCATTTGTTGAAAACCGACTCCACTGGTTTTCCTTCCTTGCTTACAGTACGCGTGTGGATTGGCATTTTGAACGCCCTGCAACAAAGGGAAAATATCTACAATTATAAATCTGAAACAATGTTTTCATTACAAACGTGTAACTATACGAGATGTTTTCAATAAGTTTCTAGACTTTTTTCGTATGTGAACTTTTATTGATAGTGCATGCATTAAACTCTAGTCCCCTTCGAAGTAATCTCCCCCGGTTGCAACGAAGTTATTGTACCGTTCTAATAACGTCTGCACGGCTCAATGGAAGTCCTCTTGGGTGAGTATGTCAATCACCCTCCTCACAGCCACTTTCATCTCCTCAATTGTCTCATAATGACAGCCTTTAAAGTTTCCTTGAGCTTAGGGAATAACCAAAAGCCACACGGTTCAAGGTCTGGACTATAGGGAGGGTGAGAATCTGAATTGATCAACTCGGCCATCTTCCTGCTGTCATGGCAACGTCTTTCTTTCTTTCTGAACATCCTTCTGAGAAATTTCGCGCAAATCTTCCGCATCTTGAGTTTCCCGCAAATAATTGTGTGTACAGTTCCCACACTGATATCAAACTGTGCACTTATTGTCTCTACACGACGATCCTTATCCATGAAATTCTTTATTTGGTCAATCAACTGTAATCTTCTTTACTCTTCCATCTCCTCTCATCATCCATCGCAGACTCCCTGTCCTCTTTGACTCTCTTATGCCACTCAAAAACTGATGCTCGATTCATAAAAGATGGTCCAAAAGCAGTCTGAAGCATTCTGTACGTTTCTGTGGCATTTTTTTTTTACCAAGTTTAAATAAGAAATTTATTACATAACGTTCTTCGAAAGTGTCTTCATTTCCCACCTATCCTCACCTGAGCTGCCTTCTGTTGTATTGATCCATCCCGCTACTACCGTTTTTTTTTACACCTATCTCCACCCGGGCTTCCTATATAGATAAATAAACGACAAAAGTCTATATTCCAAAGTTCATGAGGGTGACCATCTTATAATTTATTTCTTTTTATTCAGAAGCTGTAACTACCGTATAAATCGAAATTCAAAATGGCGTAATGGAAACATAATATAAGGTATTGGTAGCTTCTCTTACAATTTTCGGATTTTAATCATGTAAAAACTTTATTTCCTTTTGATAGGTTGATTGTTGCTATTTTTCTGATGAGTTAAGGGCAAAATAGATTCATTGATTAATATAATAAGCTGATTGATTTTGCGCTATGAAACATACTTTCAAGTATTGTAAATGTCAACTGAATTAAAGGAATACATTATAAGATTCTCAACATCATGAACTTTGGAATATAGACTTTGGTTATTCATTCAATATATATATATATATATATATATATATATATATATATATATATATGAATATATAAATATAAATATAAATAAATAAAACTGTACCCTGCCACGCGTTGCTCTGGCTAAATTTGGTGTAATGGAAAATTCTAATAAAAAGAGAAAATGCATGTTTCTTATATTCTTAGTACAGCAATCCACTCTAAAAAAAAAAGAAAAATATGAAAAAAATGGTACTCTTGCAGAATTGGATCCTGATCCTCAGGATTGCCGTCAATCATGGCTTGGGCTCGACCAACAATCAGTGGATAAAGCTAACGTTGAAACGCTAATTTTTTTTTTCTGTATACAAAAATGTGAGTTAGTAATTAATATTTGAGTGATGGGGGGGGGTTACTATACACAGATTCGAAAAAGTTGTCCAAAAACAAATGAAAGCAAAGGTAAGGTAAGTTACATTTCTACCTAACTGGATAGTTGTTTAGTGTTTTTATGTAAGGTAAAATGTTTAATCGGCTGGAAAAACAGAAATGGTTGCAAACTGTTGAATACGTTAAGTTTGGGAAATGAAGTTGAAAACTAAAAACTATACAATACAGTGTCAAAAACCCACCGAATACGTTACCATGACATAGGCTGACATAATCGGTGGGTTTGTGACAGTATTTTTTATAGTTTTTTAGTTTTAACTCACTTTCTCAAACTTACCATAATTAACAGTGTCCGCCACCATTTGTATCTTTCAAATACAACGATAAACAGTTTTTCGAGCTGACTAAACGTTACATTAAATGAAAAGGGTTTGTATTAACAGATACAAAGAAGTTGTCAAAAAATGAATATATAACAAATAAATGTTATCAAAGGCAAGAAAAGTAAATGTTCTACCTAACTGGATAAGATTGTAGTGTTTTTATGTAATGTATAATGTTTAATCAGTTCAAAAACATGCAGTGTTTATCGGTATATTTGAAAAATACAAATGGCGGCAGACTGTATCGAACATGTTAAGTTTGGGGAAATTTTGGGAAAATGAGTTTAAACTAAAAAACTATACAAAATACTGTTAGGAACTCACTCAGTATATGTTACTGTGATGTAGGCTGACATATAATCAGTGGTTTTAAATTTTGATCGATACAGGTAACAACTTTTAAGTCCCTTTTAGTGATTACCTGGTTTGAGGATATTATACAACTAAATTGCAAATCTGCCCCAAAAATCCGGTATTTACTTTAAGGCCCGTCTCATGTTCGATTGATTACATGCTCCTGGTTAGGACCCATAGCTGGAGGAAGCTTCACATGCCTCCGAACAGTATCTTAGTCCAAAATACACTGTAGCTTACATTGCTTTGTAGAGAACCTACACTTAATTTTATTTAAATAGGCTGTCATTATGAGAAAATTGAGATGAGAAAAGAGTCCGTGACGAGGGCCATTGACACGCTTTCACAAAAGGATTTCAATTGGGCATCCCAGGAGTTGTTTGAACGGCACAGCAAGTGCATTGCAGTCGTAGAAGTTTACTTCGAAGGAAACTCGGGATTCTTGTGTGTATTGTCGATCAACTACTTTATTTAATCACCTAAATTAATATACGAAAATATAATTTTATGCGTAAATGTTCAGTATTTACTTCAACGGTGCTCAATACATATGTAGAGCTAGGTAGTAAGTTATAAAAATTAAACTACACAGACTATTTCGCGTTTCATTCTCGTACGCCTGACGCAATCTCACGAGAATGAAATGCAGAATATTCTGTGTAGTTTAATTGCCATATATGTTTTTATAACTTACCATATGTATATATATGTATATATATATATATATATATATATATACACACATATGTGTGTATATATATATATATATATATATATATATATATATATAAACTATTAAATCAACTTGTACATGGGCAAAGATAGTATCCATAATTATACCACACGACTACTTACTGCTTGTCCACTATGAAGTTTATTTCATCATCGGATGAAATTGCGGCGTCTATTTTGCTGGGAATACCACGGAAGTATTGATTTACTGGGTATTTATCCCTCTGATCGACGTCCTCATCTTTCGGATAGAATATGTAAAAATGGCCCTCCTGCAAAAATGCAAACAACAATATTTGTAAAATTATTAAACCGCCTACATCTCTACATTTCAATCTTGTTTAGCATTGTCGAGTATATATTGCTTACGTGTCGATATATTTCATCGTCTATAACAATTATAACAAACAGGGACAAATAACAGTCTCTTAGGGTTCACATCGGTCAATAAAGAAACATACCAGGACTGGTCCTGCCTTGATAGAGTTCACAGTAGACTTCGTAACCTCGTAGGAGATGTCCTTTTCTCTTCCTTGCAACCTCTATCTCACAGAAGAGATGTTGCGAGTTTGTCTCTGTTGTATCGTTATTGTCATGGAAAGTGTTCCACTGAGCTTCAATCTATGGTCCCCCCTCGCCAAACTTTCACAAGAAACACTCGTCTAGCTGTAAACACTATCAATAATTCCCCCCACTCTTTATCTGTGCCTAAACCTAAACGTAGATTCCATGAACAAAGCTTCTTTCTTAGAACTGCACGCCTGTGGAATTGTCTTCCGTTTTCCTGCTTTCCGGCTGACTACAATATGGTTGTCTTCAAGTCTAACGTAAATAAGTTCTTGATGAGCCGTTCCATATAAGTTATCAAATTTACCAAATTGTCATTACTAATGATTAGTATATTGTCCAATTTCTACTGTACACTCTTTAACCCTTATCCTTGAGTGGCCTCTTGGCCTTGATAATGTGGTGATGCCTGTGTAAAAAATACCTTATCCATCTGGGTTCATGTTCATTTGACGGATCCTCGGAAAATAAAGTTTTGTTGCTATTTTCAGCAGCTTTATTTTTGATGTTTCCCTCATTGGAAAGCTGTAACACTGCCCATTAGATTTTTACTATCGATGTTTTCCTCTACTCGGAGCCATTATGGTCTGAGGACCGTAATGGCTCCTTCTGCCTACCAACTAGGTCTGCTCTCTCTGACTCCCAATTCTTGACAAACTCATACGTGTATTTTTAAGTAATCTGATGACATCATTTTGTTTATGTTCGAACAAGTTAACATTTTTCTTTGTGCTAGTTATGAAACAGACAATTTTTGTGCAAGGGCTGGTTTTTAATAAAGACGCTGAAACCAGGCGTCGTGTTTTAAATAAACTTGAAAACGAGCCGAATGAAAAACTACAAAGCTTAGCCGAAGACTGTGAACGGCTTATTGAGTTGAAGCAGGACAGTCGTGACATAGAGGAAAACGGAGTATCGCACATTAAAATGATCCATCAGACGAAAAAATTAACTTAAAAAAATAACCAGAGGAAAAAAACAGGGAAAAGATCCACCTGGACAGTGTTGGAGGTTTGAAGATAAACATTGGTAAAATGAGTGTCCCTACAAATTTAAACAGTGTGACATATGCTACCAGAAATGACATGAGGCATCACATTGTAGGAAAAAATCTCTTAGAAAAAAGACATCCATTAAACTCACAAAATTGAATCTGAAGAACGAAATATCCAGAAATATGTTAAAATGTTTAAAAAGAAAGTAAGACTACAGCTTGATGGTAGGTCTGACATTTCCATTATTAATGTACGTACATGGAAGAAGCTTGGGAGACCTGATATGATTAGATCACATAAAACGGCGAGAAGCGTCAGTGGTGAAATATCATTTTCAAAGGAGAATTATTGACGAATATTTCTTTTCAGAATAAGATTAATGTACATACATGAAAGAAGTTTTTAACATAATAATTTTCCCTTTTAGCAATGGTTTCAACCATTTGTTTGATTAAAAATTCGATAATATGCGTAAACGCTTACTTTCTTAAGTGGTTTTGATCAGGACTGTATATATATATATATATATATATATATATATATATATATATATATATATATATATATGTATGTATATATATATGTATATATATATATATATATACTTTCTTAATCGATGTTTTCTCTTGACAATATATCGGTTGAAAGACGTCTCGAGGTTTATTTTAGTTTTTTTTATAATCACTATTTATAAATATATAAATTTACTCTTAAATCGTTTTTATTAACGCTTTCCCCTTTATTAATTATTTATTTCCCAGCTCGGTATGTCTCCGGATATCTTGTTCAAAGCTATTATTAATATATATATCTGTGTGTGTGTGTGTGTGTGTGTGTGTGTGTGTGTGCGTGCGTGCTTTTGTGTGTAACATTGTACAAACCTTGTAAAGAAAAATGCGTTCACCGCCATCATAATACTGAATTGCACATTCGGGGCTGTGGCTCTTTTCGTTCGAGGTAGCTTTTGGAGAAGTTTCAGACAAAGTGAATTGCCCTGCGGAATTTACCGTATACGCCCATACTTTTTCATCTGAATAATAATTATAAGAAGAATAATAATAAGAAGAACAAAAACAAGAAGAAGAAGAAGAAGAAGAAAAGCAAATAAGTAAAACAACTGAAATATTAAGCAAAACCCTTTGAATGCGCAGACTATTACACATGGACAACATATGAACGTATGATCAATAAAACTTTTCTCTCATGCATGGAGAATTGTTATCATATTTGGGCTTGTGCATCTACTACTAGTCTCTCGCTCATGGACAGAATTCAAAAGAGAGTCGCCAACCTTATAGGTCCCGAACTGTTAGCTGGCTTCAGCTTTTGTCCCATCGACGAAATCTTGCATCCCTCTGCCTGTTTCACAAGTATTTTAATGGTGGATGCTCCGACGAATTACAAATTCTTGTAGCACCTCGTCGTAAATATCACCTAACAGACCCGGCAACAGCAAAATCCCACCCCTACACAGTAGAGATCCCCAGATGCCAGAAAATATTCTACTCTAATAGTTTCTTCTCCAAAAATGCAAGACTTTGGAATTTCCGTCCGGGTCCCTGTTTCCCTGACTGTACTATGCTGAAGTTCAATTGTAATGTAAACAGAGATCTTGCTGCTCAACTCCCTACATAGCATCCTTGCAATTTACGCCCCAGATAGTAGACCCCTACATCAAAGTGGCATTTGTTTTGTGTGAAAATGAAAAAAAAAGTATCAATAAATGTTTAGCTATATTTTCGTACCTCCATTTATAATTCAAACTCATTTCAATACGTACAAGCAATAAATATCAGACCACATTTTGATATACTATGTACTTTTTGATTTTAATTATAAACGTTACAAAACTTTCAGTGCGAACCGTATTTCGTATTTTATAAGATTCACACCTGGAAGATGTGATACTAATTAGAAATACATTTACCTTTAAATAAATAAGCTTTGCTGGTTTTCTTTGAATATACAGCGGCTTGTACCAAATCCGGACCACCGGGGAAAAGAGTTTGGACAGGCGTCTTTTTTCCATTTTGTCCGTCAATAACTTCTCCTTGGTCAACAAACACAAAATCTACTTCTTTTACTGAAAACAGAAAAATAATTAAAATCTTTTAAAATTAAGTACTTATGCAGAATAGATACCGTGCTGAAATAATAACGTTATTATTTAGAACCTCAATCTTAACATGGAGAGAGAAGGGTGTTTTGTAAGTATTCTGTACTTTAACCTTACAATTTCATAAAAAAAGATACAGTAAAACGTGGATTTTACTTGAAAATACTATTTTAAAAAATAGAACGATACTTTCTCTGCACTAACTCATAGGGGATTCTATTTGGGATCAGATTTGCAGGAATACTTTATAGGGAGTTGGGCACATTACACTTGAACTTTTGCATGTCAGTACAGTCACGGAAGTATGGGCCCGGGAGGTAATTCTAAAGTCTAGGAGTTTGAGGAAAGAAGCTGTTTGAGTAGAAAGCTTTGAAGCATCTCGAATTATTTACGTCATCAACAGTGAAAAGATGGTATTTTACTACTTCTCGGGCCATTAATGTCGTGGGAGCTCTACTATGTTGAGTTCGTCCGAGCCTTTTTTATTTTTTATTGAAGCACTTGTAAAACAGGCACGGGAATGCCACATTTCGGCGATGGGACAGTGATTGGAGTTAGGCCGACAGTGTGGAACCTATTAGATTGACGACTCTTTTCTGAACTTTATCTAAGAGCGACAGGCTACTGGTAGATGCACCAGCACAGATGTGACAACAATACTCCATGCATATGCGAATAGTTGCTTTGTAAAGATACAGGGTACTTTCAGGTGTGAGTAATCTCTTAGCACGGTAGAGAGAGTCCATGTGTAAATTCATATTGTTTGTGAATGTTAAGCCTAACAGCTTGAAGGAAGCACTTTAATTCTTTTGACGAGTGTAACTTTTCAGTAAACATATATATACTTAGTGCGAACTCAATTAACCCAAATTACCATGCGGGAGCGCAGGAATACTTGGTTTAGAACCTATCCTATTGGAGCGGCTGTTTTATTATATTAGTATAGTCGTAGTGGGCAATGAAAGGGGCCCTGCACATATCTCCGATGAGCATTCCCAAGGCCACAATCATGTGGATGAAGAGTTGGCAGATGGTCTACATTTTGCCTGTTTGATACTTATGTACATCCAATTTATCCAGCACTACTCGCCCTCAAACTGAAACCATTAACTAAAATGACAGCTTAAACAAAAACTACAATCAAACGAGGCACAAATCCAAATAAAACTAAATCGCCTTTTTCCTTGATGTTCGCAGTCAGAAATATCCGTGGATTTATAACTAATTTAGATAATGTAGAAAATTATTTCTTAGCAAAGTCCCCGGATATCTTAGTTCTAAAAAAAATTAACTTACACTCGCCCGTCTAACCACTCTAAGATGCTTGATTATCTCCCACTCTGCCGTAAGGAATCAGGCAGAATTGCACGGACTTGGAGTCTATATTCGAAACACACTCTCCTTGATGAGAGAATCCAAACTAAAATCAAACAACCTGGCCTCAATGTGCCTTAGACTAAACTTGTAACAATAGCTACTTATATTTTCTTTACCCTTTATCTCGACCCAGGACTGTACCCTAAACAATTAAGTCTCCGACAGCATAGATGCAACACTTTTTTTTAGACATTGGTGCCCAAGTACCTGCATTTGGTGAGTTTAATATCATAGTAATTGGATTAGTTTCTCACACATAGCTTTTCCATATCCCATTCTAAGACAGTCACGTTCCCGACTCGTCTCCCAGATCGACAGGATCAGTAAGTCTCACTTATAGATTTATTTCTGACGACAGTTGCCGGGAATTATGTAACAAATGCTCATAGTCCACTCGAGAATTCCGTTCACATTGTGAGAATCACGCTAAACTTTCGAATCGGAGCTTAAGAGTTATACAAAAAATATGTAACACTTACTTCTCATGGCCGCATCGATGGTTTTGTATGACTGCTGGCAAAAACCAACTTCATCCCCACCTTTAGCATCATCGTCCGGAAGTACCTTATCATCTGTAACTCCACCATTATCTGGTAATGCATCATCTTTACCCCCATCAGCATCGGGGTTAACTGCATCATCATCATCTGTAACCCCACCATTATCTGGTAATGCATCATCTTTACCCCCATCATCATCGGGGTTTACTGCATCATCATCATCTGTAACCCCACCATTATCTGGTAATGCATCATCTTTACCCCCATCATCATCAGGGTTAACTGCATCATCATCATCTGTAACTCCACCATTATCTGGTAATGCATCATCTTTACCCTCATCATCATCAGGGTTAACTGCATCATCATCATCTGTAACTCCACCATTATCTGGTAATGCATCATCTTTACCCCCATCATCATCAGGTTTAACTGCATCATCATCATATGTAACTCCACCATTATCTGGTAATGCATCATCATAATGTGTAACGGCATCATCATCTTTAGTTTCATCATCATTTTGAAATGCCCAATCCTCTGTAACTCCATAATCACCATCATCATATTCATATCCATAATCATCTGCAAGAAAATAAAACCCTTTAAAATAAAAATCACGATCGACAAAACAAAACATATAAAAACAAGGAAATCAAGCCACACTACAAAACCCCATTCTCATGAGTGAATTTCAAAATATTATATGGAAATAAACGCGGTCTATTCTTCAATATGTTATAGATAGATATATTATCAGTAAAATCGATATTCGCTTCTAACTAGCATATGATTTTTCACTAGTGGGATCTGTGGAAGTTCCACAGAGGACACTTTCATATGTAATATATTGATGTTAGCATTCTGTAGATGTTCAGTGTTAATGGAGACTCTCTGATATTATTTTAGCTTTTTTGTTAAAACTGTAATCTGAGCTAGCACGAAGGTCCGGCAAGTACGCTTAAATATGATATTTTAAATATTGCAGTTTTTCTATCTATTATTATAGAGTTAATGTTCTATCGATTTTCATATTTTATAAAATTTCGATTTCAAAAATAAAAAATACATATATTCATAGCATTTGGGTGCATTAGCTTGAATCGAAACCGAAATAAAAACTTATGATATATATATATATATATATATATATATATATATATATATATGTAACTTAAGCTCCTTCAGCCATAATCGAAACCGAAACTAAAGCTTATGAAGAATTCTTGATAAAATTATTAATAAAAAAATTACTGGAGTGCTATCAGTCATAATCGAAACTGAAACCAAAACTTATGAAGAATTCTTGGTAAAATTATTCATGACAAGAAATGGAAGTATATAACAATTAAACGACCCGGATGTAAGCGTGACACAGAAAGTAGCACAAACGCTGTCGTATTAATGTATATATATTATGTCTTCTTCAACTATATTTTTACAAAGCAAAATATAGTTCTATTTTGTTCTTTTTTAATAAAAAAATTGTACTATAGAATTAATCAATGGAAACGAATAAGGATCCCAGGGTACTTTTACACAGGTATACATTAGTCAATGTAATTAGAAGTACAAGCCATGTTTAGTTTCAGAACAGTTTCCGATGGTTCGTTGTCCTGAGATGTGACTGGTTTGCAGTAGACAGAACAGTTCCGATGGTTCGTTGTTCCACACTAATCCTTAGAGGTAACTGGTTTGCAGTAGACAGAACAGTTCCGATGGTTCGTTGTTCCACACTAATCCTTAGAGGTAACTGGTTTGCAGTAGACAGAACAGTTTCCGATGGTTCGTTCTTCCACACTAATCCTGAGAGGTGACTGGTTTTAACTAGACAGTTCCACAGAGAAAAAGATTCTTACCGTGTCGAGACGAAAAAAAAATATGCGAAATTGCTACAGAAAAGGTTTAATATTTATGGAGCAATTCTGATTTCTATTTGGTTGGTAGCAGAACGTGAATTAATTCGATTCGTCAGTTCCTAGCAGCATCGTCTATAAATAGAATCGCCCGACTGTGTAGGATCATACCCCATTATGCATCAAAAATATTGTAACATCCCCCCTATTCTTATAATGGGGAGGTCCCTTGTGTTCGTTCTGCTCAAAAATCAATATATATTTTTATATTCAATTATACATAACAAAAATTAGAAATCATTTGGATCTTAAAATTTTAGCATGTAAAAAGACGCCGTTCAGATGTCAAAACAGATATATCTGTGTACAAAAAAGAGAAATAAAATATATGGAAGGTATTTTTACCTTAAAAAGGGGTGGGTATGTAAAAAAGAAGCCATTTCTTAAATTTAATTATGCGGTTTTGTAAAAAAGAGAAAGAAAAAACGCATACATGTATACATATAAACAAGTATGCATGAAAATAAACATACGTTTAAAGAAAGTTTTTTTGTTTTGTTTTTTTTTTGTTTTGTTTTTTGTTGATTAAAACAATGCACAAAATAAGACATTTTTGAAAAATAAGAAAGAAAACTGATGTGCACCAAAAAAATAAAAGTCAATTTTAATTTATGTCTGCCTTAAAATAAGCATGCAAAAAGTATTTGTCGAAAAGGAAAATTACAAAGAAGAGGTTTTTAACAAGTTACTTTTTTCTTTTTTTTTAAATTTATTTTAGTAAAAGTATTAGTTACGCATTAGTAGATTAAAGTGTTAATACAAACAAAATGGATGCAGCTTAACGTCTTTACCCAGGACTACTTTTTTTTAATATATAGAAATTTATATACATACAGGCCCGTGGAAAAAATTATTCAATCGAATCTCCCAACGAGTTTCGAAGAAAAACGCTTTAACTTTATTCTAATTGCGGGTTTCGTGAATACATCAGCGATATTTTTTATGATATGTAATTCAAAATAATGGATTCCTTTTTCACCTCGGTTTTTACGAAATGGCATTGTATATCTATATGCTTAATTAAATCTTTGGTTGATTATCGAGTTCTGTGCTAAGACTATACTGTCTTGATTATCACAATTAATTACTACGAGGCTTTTAGTTAATTCTAGCTCTAAAATAGTATTTAGGATATTTTTAGGGTAAAGTGCTTCCTGGGTCGTGTGTGTGATCGCGATAAATTCTGCTTCATACGTAGAGAGAGATCCAATCTGTTGCTTTTTAGATTTCCATGAAATAATAGGCCCATTTTCTGAGAGTCTGAAACAATATCCAGATATACTTTTTCGATATTAGTCGTTTCCCCAATCTGAATCCGAAAATCCTTCTAATATTGGGGGATTTTTTTTTTATTTTCTAAATACTAACTTCTGTTCTTTAGTTCCTTTTAAATAACGAAGGACTGGTTTAGCTCTGTTTAAATCCTTCATTGTCGGTTGTGATAATTTTTGTGATAGTTTTGTTACTGTATAGCATATATCGGGTCTGGTCACAGTCATTAAATATATAAGACTACCTATAATTTCCCGGTATAATTTATCATTTATTATTTCAGATTCTGTATGTATATTTTATTAATATCATTTTCGACCGGTGTAGAGCGTTTCTTGTAATCTCCCATTCCAAATTTTAATAGTATTTTGTCGATGTATCTCGGTTGATTCATCGTGACAAGTCCTGTGCTTTGAGTAAATTCTATCCCCCAAAACCAGGATATTTTGCCGAGATCGGTCATTTTGAATCTTTTACTTAATTTGTTCTTAACATCGGTTAACATTATGTCACAATTTGATGCGATTAAAATATCATCGACCCACAAAACCAAAATCAGTAGTTTATCGTCTTTGTGTTGGGTATATAAACAGGGGTCTGCAGCGCATTGTCTAAATTGTTGTTTAATAATATAATCATGAAATACTGTGTTCCAACACCGAGAACTCTGCTTTAGACCATATAATGACTTGTTAAGTTGCCACACGCTATTTTTATTTTTCATTATAAATCCCTCTGGAGGGGTAATATAAATTTCACAGTCTATTGGCTCATTCAAATAAACATTTTTTTACGTCCATTTGATGGATGTTTAGGTCATATTGTGATGCGACCTGCAGTAAAACTCTGATTGTCGTTAGGTTTGTGGTCGGTGAAAACGTAGAAAAATATTCTATACCGTAAATCTGAGAGTACCCTTTAGCAACAAATCTAGCTTTGTACTGTTCTACGCCTGATGCTGTAGTCTTTTTTGTAAAGACCCATCTTGTAGAAATAACATGTTTATCTTTTGGGAGAGGCACTACCGTATAGGTATCATTTTCGGTTAAAGCATCTATTTCTTTTTTCATGGAAATTTTCCATTCATCACAATGTTCTGAATTAATTGCTTCGTTAAAGCTTTTTGGCGCATTTTACATAGAATAGCAATAGTCGTTTTGATAATCTTTTATATTGTCGACCACAAAAAAATCGGGTCGCCTTCTATTTCTTTTGGGATATCTTTCGACTTTATCATCACCATCATCACATCATCATCATCATTATGGATACTCTTGTATCCGTGAATTATTTTGCTTTCATTTGTTTTAATAATTTGAGGAAATATAATTTCATCTTCTTCATATGACGGGGTATTGTCTTTAAAATTAAACGTGTCTGTGAATTTTACACATCGGGTTCTTTTTATTTTATTTTTCTCTGGAAAAAAATATTAAATTGGCTGGACTGTTTTTATCGTATTCAAGAAATATACCTCTGTCGGCTTTCATATTCAATTTACTCTTTTGATCTATATATGCGAAGCAAGCTGAACCAAATATATGCATTCTGCTTAAATTTTTTTTTACCACAGACAGATTCATATGGATTTTTAGATAGTGTTTTGTTAAAGCACTTGTTGCGTATATAGGCTGCCGCCATAAGTGCATTTGAATCAAAACTCCTCAAAACCTCTGGATATAGTTCTATTTGTGCCACATTTTGCTGAGGCGGGCAGCAATTTAAATAACCACCCACTTATGCATAAAAAATATTGTAACAATAGTGTAGCGGGAATTTTGTAACTTGGATTACTTGGGGGGATGGTTCATCAAGAACTTGAAGACAATCAGGTTGTAGTCAGCTGGAAAGCAGGCAATCGGAAGAGCGTTCCACATGCGTGCAGTTCTAAGAGAGAAGCTTTGTTCATGGAATCTCCATTTAGGTTCAAACACACAGATAAAGAGTGTGGGAAATTATTGATAGTGGTTTTGGTAAGACGAGTGTTTTTCGTGAAAGTTTGGCAAGGGGAGACCATAGATTGACGCTCTGGTGAGCATTTGCCATGAAAATAACGATAAAGCAGAGACAGGATCGGAACGTCTTATTACAAGAAATGGATGTAAGAGTGACATAGAAAATAACAAACACACTGTCCTATTAATATATATATATATATATATTATGTCTCCTTCCACACTATTTTTACAAATATAGTTCTATTTTGTTTTTTTTAATAAAAAACATCGTACTATAGAATTAATCATTGGAAACGAATATGGACCCCGGTGTATTTTGCGTCGTACCTGAACTCTAATTCCTATTAATATTTTTAACATCTATAATTTTCAAGTCAGAAATAAAGATCAAATCGCTAAAGAACATCTAAGAGTGTTATGAGAAAATAATTTATATATTTATACTGCGATATTTGATTCTAACTAGCATACTTTTTGTATTCCTCCATTATATTTTTAACTGTCATCAGATAAATCGATATTTCATTCGTAATAGCCTTATTTGTATAATTTCATTACACTTTAAACAAGCGAAAATTTTGTTCTATTCTGTTCTTTTTATATTAAGAATTTTAGGCTATGAAACCTTTTAAATAGATACATAATATTATCTGAAAGTACATTGTCAGTTAAAGCCATTGTAACAGATAAACTATCCTATGAATTTAAGAGAGAATACAATAGAAATTATAACATGTAAATTATACTATAAATATAAGAAAGAATAGAATTGCAATTATAACATATAAACTATCTTATACATTTAAGAAATCATACAACAGAAATTATAACATAAACTATCCTATGAATTAAAGGGAGAATAAAGTAGCAATTATAACATATAAACTATTCTATGAATTTAAGAGAGAATACAATAGCAATTATAACATAAAATATCCTATGAATTAAAGGGAGAATGCAATAGCAATTATAACATATGTACTATCCTATGAATTTAAGAGATAATACAATAGCAATTATAACAAACTATTCTATGAATTTAAAAAAGAATACAATAGCACTTATGACATATAAACTATCCTATAAATTTAAGAGATTATACAATAGCAATTATAACATAAAATATCCTATCACTTAAGACAGAATACAATAGAAATAACATAAACTATGAATTAAAGAAAGTATATAATAAGTATCTATTAAAAAGCTTGCCCTATGTCTGAATACTCTATGTAAAATTTAAAAAGTTTAGACCAAGAATTGGCTGAGTAATTTGGTAGAGACTGCAGAGGTCAATTTTTTAAAACTTTGACTCGAATTAAAAATATTGATTTATGTTTAAGTAACCTACATCTAAAATTCAAAATGTTTAGACAAGTCAGCTTGTATTGAAATGAAAATTTCCAATCCAAACAAAAGGGGATGTAGGTATAGGTAGATGAGAATCCTACAGACAAAGACATGTCAACGTGTATTCTAATGAAAATTTCTAAGTCCATACAATAGAGCACGTAGGTATAGGTAGATGAGAATCCTATAGACCAAGACAAGTCAACGTGTATTCATTTGAAAATTTCTAAGTCCAAACAAGAGGGGATGTAGGTATAGGTAGATAAAAACCTTATAGGCTCAGACATGTCAGCATGCATTCAAGTGAAAATTTCTCTCTAATAAAGAGGGGGTGTAGGTATCAGTAGATGAGAAGCTACTTCACCAAGACATGTCAGCGTGTATTCAATTGAAAATTTCTAACTCCAAACCATAGAGAACGTAGGTATAGGTAGATGAGAATCCAACAGACCAACACAAGTCAACGTGTATTCAAACACAAATTTCTAAGTCCAAACAAGAGGGGATGTAGGTATCGTGAGATGAGAAGCTACTAGACAAAGACGAGTCAGCTTGTATTCAAATGAAATTTTCTAATCCAAACAAAAGGGTATGTAAATATAGGTAGATGAGAAGCTACTAGACCAAAACATGTCAGCGTGTATTCAATTGAAAATTTCTAACTCCAAAAGAGGGGATGTTGGTACCGGTAGAAAAGAAGCTAATAGGCCATGACGTGTCAGCATGTATCCAACTGAAAATTTCTAAATCTAAACAAGAGGGGATGTAGGTACCGGTAGATAAGAAGCTTATTGGCCAAGACACGTCAACGTGTATTCGATTGAAAATTTCTTAGTCCAAACAAGAGAGGATGAAGGTCCCGGTAGATGGGAAGCTTATAGACCAAGACACGTCAACGTGTATTAAAATTTCTATGCTCAAACAAGAGAGTATATAGGTAGCGGTAAATAAGAAGCTAGTAGACCGAGACATGTCAACATGTATTCAATTGACAATTTCTAAGTCCAAACAAGAGAGGGTGTAGGTATAGGTAGATGAGAAGCTAATAAACCAACAGTCAACACATGTCAGCGTGTATTCAAGTGAAAATTTCTAACTCCAAACTATAGAGAACGTAGGTATATGTAGATGAGAATCCAATAGACCAGGACGAGTCAACGTGTATTCAAACACAAATTTCTAAGTCCAAACAAGAGGGGATGTAGGTATCGGGAGATGAGAAGCTACTAGACCAAGACTCGGCTTGTATTCAAATGAAACTTTCTAATCCAAACAAAAGGGGATGTATGTATTGATAGATGAGAATCCTATAGACAAAGACATGTCAGAAATTTCCATTGGAATACACGCTAAGTCCAAACAATAGAGTACGTAGGGATAGGAAGATAAAAATCCTATAGACCAAGACAAGTAAACGTGTATTCATTTGAAAATTTCTAAATCAAAACAAGAGGGGATGTAGGTATACGTAGATGAGAAGCTAATAGACAAACACAGGTCAGCGTGTATTGAAATACAACTTTCTAAGTCCAAACAACAGGGAATGTAGGTATCGGGAGATGTGAAGCTCCTAGACCAAGACAAGTCAGCTTGTATTGAAATGAAAATTTCCAATCCAAACAAAAGGGGATGTAGGTATAGGTAGATGAGAATCCTACGGACAAAGACATGTAAGCGTGTATTCAAATGAAAATTTCTAAGTCGATACAATAGAGGACGTAGATATAGGAAGATAAGAAACTAATAGGCCAAGACAAGTCAAAGTGTATTCAATTGAAAATTTCTAAGTCCAAATAATAGGGGATGTAGGTAGGGTAGATAAGAGGCTGATAGACCAAGACATATCAGCGTGTATTCAATTGAATATTTCTAAGTCCTAACAAGAGGGGATGTAGTTATAGGTAGATAACAAGCTTATAGGTCAAGACAAGTAAACGTGTATTTAAATGAAACTTTCTAAATCAAAACAAGAAGGGATGTAGATATAGGTAGATGAGAAGCCAATAGACCAAGATAAGTCAACGTGTATTCAATTGAATATTTCTAACTCCAAATAAGAGCAGATGTAGCTACCGGTAGATAAGAAGCTGATAGGCCAAGACAAGTCAAAGTGTATTCAATTGAATATTTCTAAGTCCAAACATAGAGGATGTACGTATAGGCTGATGAAAACCTATAGACCAAGACAAGTCAACGTGTGTTCAATTGAAAATTTCTAAGTCAAAACAAGACGGGATGTAGGTATTGGTAGATAAGAAGCTAATAGGCCAAGATATATCAGCGTGTATTCAATTGAATATTTCTAAGTCCTAACAAGAGGGGATGTAGTTATAGGTAGATAACAAGCTTATAGGCCAAGGCAAGTCAACGTGTATTCAATTGAAAATTTCTAAGTCAAAACAAGACGGGATGTAGGTACCGGTAGATAAGAAGCTACTAGACTAAGACATGTCAGCGTGTATTCAAATGAAAATTTCTTAGTCCAAACAAGAGGGGATGTAGGTATAGGAAGATGAGAATCCTATAGACCAAGACAAGTCAACGTGTATTCAAATGAACATCTCTAAGGCCAAACAAAGGGGAATGTAGGTATAGGTAGATGAGAATCTAATAGGCCAAGACAAGTAAACGTGTATTCAATTGAATATTTCTATGTCCAAACAAGAGAGGATGTAGGTATAGGTAGATAAGAAGCTAATAGGCCAAGACAATTCAACGTGTATTCAAATGAAAATTTCTAAGTCAAAACAAGAGGGGATGTAGGTATTGGCAGATAAGAAGCTACTAGACAAAGACATGTCAGCGTGTATTAAAATGAAAATTTCCAAGTCCAAACAGTAGAGGGTGTAGGTATCGACAGATGAGCATCCTATAGACAAAGACAAGTGAACATGTATTCAATTGAAAATTTCCAAGTTCAAACAAGAGGGGATGTAGGTACCGGTAGATGAGAAGCTAATAGGCCATGACGTGTCAGTGTGTATTTAGGTGAAAATTTCTAAGTCCAAACAAGAGGAGACGTAGGTATGGGTAGATGAGAAGCTAATAGGCCAAGACATGTCAGCATGTATTCAATTGAAAATTTCTAAGTTCAAAACAGTGTAAGAAAGTATCTGGAATGCCCGATCGAGCCTGCTGCCACCTTGGGTACATGTAGACGTTGCAAAATGCTTTCTAATCTGCTAGGCCCATCGAGACTTAGTTTTTTTCTTTCTCTGGACCGTGTAGGTTGGCGTCTGGAAGTGCCCGATCTGCGCCTACTCTTACCTTGACATATCAACGTGTATTCAAGTTGACACTACTAAGTTCAAAACGGGCGTTAGGTACCGGTAAATGTGAAGATTATCAATCTAGACATGTTGAAATTTATGTTCACACATAGGGGATGGCGAGAGGGGGAATAGGGATAAAGAATAAAAAGAGAGAGATAGACAGATCTAGATAAATACAGAGGTATAAACTGAGACAGGGAACACAAGCATTGTTTTTACTGGTTAATTTTACACCAGAATACACTTTTAGATTTTATGTAGATTTTTTTCTGTAGGGAACAAGCAAATAGCACACATAATATCTAGACATAAATATATACATAAAACAATTAGTTATGAGATATATCTGAACTACTCCAAAAAGACAATAATAATGAATATCATCACTCACCTTTGAAAATTATCCAGGCTGTATGCCTACTTACATTCCATCAAACACCAGAAAATCATGATCCATTGTTTGGTTGACTTTTTATTTTGTTTAATTTTTTTTTTTCTTTTCATACACATTTGTAATTGTGTCTTGCTTTAATCAAGTATTTTTTTTAGTTAACCTGTGGTGTTGGGAGAGGGGTTAACATGAATCAATCGGAGAGAGGTTAACATGAATCAATTTTGCTTAAACATTTTTTTTAATATATATGTATATATTAGTTTACGGAGTCATTGCAGTACCAAGTCTGACACTGTAATTGCTTGAAAAGTATTGCATTGGGAAGGGTTCTTTTATTTATTTTTTTTTTTTCTTGAGGTGTGCGGGAATTTCAGTAGGGGAAGTTTCTGCTGATTTCAGGTTCCAAGACAGTAAAGTTGTATTTTATTGTTTGTGCATCAATTTCTTACAGATTTTTTTGTGTTATGAAGTGAAAATGAATGACTTGCAAAGACATTTACATGTTTGCATTCTTTTTTATTTTTTAATTCTTCACTTTTTTTTTGTTTTAATGTCCCAAGAGTGAACGAAGACGGATAAGTCTTATTCAGCAGAGTGGAAAAAAAAACAGGGTACTTTTGGCTGTCCTCAATAGATCTGTCCAGAGTAAAATGTGTCCAAGTTATTGCCCTAATAAAGTGAGAACCATACCCCAAAACTAATGCAGAACTCTACTTATGTATTGCACAGCTACAAGAGCTAACTTGTCTAGGATAAGTGCCATATAAATTTGCAAAACTCACTATATAGCTCTACTTATTAACCGATATGAACTTAAATTGCCGAACATGTCTCAAAAATTTTCTACAGAGCTCTACTTAGAAATGAGCACTCTCAAAGAATTTGTCCAACATAATTTTGAAATATGTTTTTTTTAAGTTACCATAGAGCTCCCAAATAGGAAACTTGTTTCAAATTCTTGTCATATGTATATGTATATATTTTTAAAAAACTACAGTATATCTATCCTTATGTATTGACATTTATGTTTTCAAAACATACTGCAGAGCTCTTCATGTTTTCTGAATTTTATGCCTTCATCTATTAATGTATTGAGCACTCTCAAAGTATATTCGTGTAGCTGAATTGCCATACATGTTTTCTGAAAGTCTATATTTAGCTCGACTAATGTATTGAACACTGTCAAAATAAATTTATGCAGTTGAAATGCCATGTCTGTTTCTCAAATGTTTTATTTAGCTCTACTAATATATTGAGCACCCTGGAAGTAGATTTGTCTAAAATAATTGCCAAAATGTTTCCAAATCTTACTACAAAGCTCTATAAATTCATTGAGCACTCTCAAAGTAAATTCGTCTTGCATAATTAAACAATGCAATTTTAAAATTTACTACACAGCTATACTAAACTATGGAGCACATGCAAGCATCATTGGCATATATGTTTTAAACTTACAAAAGAGCTTTACTCGAAGTAAATTTGTCTAGAATAAATGAGAAAAATTCTTTCAAATCTTTCCACAGGAGTCTACCACAGTATTAAGCACTCTGGTAATTACTTTTCTAGCATACTCGCAATACACAATTTTAAAACTCACTACAGAGCTGTACTTATCTATTTTGCAGTCTCAAAGAATTTTGGATCGCATAACAGAAATTTATATTTTTCACATAACTTCAAAGCTTAACTCATACATTGAGCACTCTTAAAGGAAATTTCTCTGCTATAAATGACAAATGTTTTCAAAACTAAATACAGAGTTTGGAAAAAAGAGCTGATATTATTACAGGTTACTTTTCTTCAAATAGATATAAACGAGCGTTATACAAGAGTGCTCAATAAGACATAGAGCAATAAAGACATTTTATTTAGATTTTTACTTAATGATTACACTATCAATAGTGCTCAAAACTAGACAGAGCTGATATTATAAAACGTTTATTTTATTACAGGTAAATAAATATTAAGATTTAACCAGAGTTATATAAGAGTGCTCAATAAGACATAGAACAATAAAGACATTTTATTTAGAGTTTTACTTAATAATTACACTTTAAATAGTGCTCAACACTAGAAAGAGCTGATATTATCAAACGTTTATATTAATGAAAGAAAATTATATGTGAGTGCTTTATCATACATAGAGCAATATTGACATTTTAGATTTTTCATTGAGAATTCATAAAAATGTGAATAAAATTAGTAAAATGTATATTATAATATGTCATTAAAACAATACAAAAAAGTGTGGCCATCTAAATTGACGTATGCATTTTTTAACTTATTAACTTGCTCTACTGATGTATTGAGCACTCTACATATAAGTCCTGTCATTTCAATTTCTATATATATATTTTAAATCTTAACAGTTAGCTCTACTAATGCATTGAGCACTCTAGCAGTAGCTCTTGTCATCTAAATTCCATACATATTTCCAAAAATTTAACAACTATCTCTACTAATTCATTAATCACTGTATATATTTATCTTTCTGTCTCTCATTATCTATCTATCTATCTATCTATCTATAAAAGTGAAAATGTCTGTCTGTGTATGTGTGTGTAAATTTTCCTACGCAATAACCTTTCAATTTTTAGTCTACAGACTCAAAATTTGATATACAGGGTACTGAGATATGTGAAAATCTGTGATCAGTTTTTGGACAGAAATTTGGCGATTAAGGGGTCAAAGTTCAACGATTTGAACTTTGAGAACTCTACAAAACTCCTCCGACAATTATGGGTCTGAACACTTGAAATATTAGATATAGGTTCCTTAAACATGGCTCTAACTTAATAACTTGATTCGAGCACAAAACAATAAATTTTAAGGGTTCATAATAGGGGTCAAACTTGAAAAAATTGACGGTTTTTTTTTTTTTTTTTTTTTGGTTGGGGTGGGGTGTAGCATACAACGCCAAAAAACCGGGCAACGCCGGGAACCCATGCTAGTATATATATATTCAACTGAGAATTTTTATATAGATCACATAATTATTAGAAGTGTTTGTATATAGATCACATAATTATTAGAATTTTTTTTCCATCAATTTTTTGACTTGGGTTATCTTTTTTTAATTGACACATGAAAAAAATCTATGTGCTATTCAAGACAAGAAATAAAAGAAATAAAGAAAATTCTTACCTGTTACCTCCCAGGTGTTATCTTCACTTTTTCTCTTTTCTGGTTCTTGCTGAAACTCATGGCAATTTAATGTTTGTTTGTGTTCTTTGTTACATATATATATAATTTTTACTGTGATGATTTTTTTCTTTTAATTATTTAAAAACATTTTTTTAGATTTATATAATAAAGAGAGACAATAATATAACTAGTGGATCTTTTTTAATGATATATTTAACTTTCTGGCTATGATCAAACACCTATGTACTTTTTTTGTAGTTGCATAAGTTAGCTGATGAGAAGAAATACAAGCAGAACTGCATTCATTTAAATAAAGCTAATAGTTTAGAATTTGATTGTACCCAGATGTGCATGTACACAAAGAAAGAAACACTTACTTGAGGACTTCTGTAACTACAGGAAACATGTGGCAGCCAGGATAGGTGATGCTGCTGGATTCAGTTGTTTTTTTCCAATCCACATAATTCTCACAACAGCTGATAGTAGAATTCCATCATGATCAAGAGGAGTACATGAAATTACAAGAAATACACACAGAAGGAAAGAAAAAGAATACTTACTCTACTTCTATGACAATGATTGCTGCAAAGACTTTGAGATGCTAATGTTGGAAGAAACAAATAGACATACATCATACAGAGTTTGATTGTACCCAGATGTGCTTTAACGCAAAGAAAGAAATACTTGATTCAAACTGTACAGCACATGTGGAGACAGGAACGGTGATGCTGCTAGGTTTCGTTGCTTGTTCCAATCTATAAAAAACAGATCATATTTATAGTGTTGATAATCTACTGCTGTATGAAAGCTCGAACAATGGAAACAGTTAAATTAAATTTTCACATCACAAAGATTGAAATCGAAATAGAAAGAAGAAAGGGTGATACTATACTCATCTTCCTGTCGGAGCAGACCACTTGCTGGTGACTGTTCGTTCGCCATTAAACTGGAAAGTAAAAAAAAAAAAGAGGTTCCGCCTGGGAAAGCTCTCGTCTGGGCAGCGAGGTGATGAACTCCCGAAAGGAGGGGCACTATATAAAAACAAGCTTTGCTGCAAACATCTCCTAAAAAGCGGTTTCTACTCAGAATAACAGGCGGAGCAGAAAACAGAGGTGTTCTCTCTACCCAACAGGATTTGTAAAGATACCACTAGTTTGTGTTCATAAGACGGCGATGATCGCTCACAAAACTGGCATTCCTACTATCATATCGGAGGACGGTCATATATAATTGCACTACCATTTCGTATCAGAGGACCGTCATATATAAATGCACTACCATACCGTTTCGGAGTTTGTAGACAGTAGGAATAATAAAAGCGGCCTTAAAGCGGCTTGTGAGCACACAATCTAGTCGAACTCTAGTCGTCCTTGGTCGAGTCGAGGCAAGCATGCATTACATAGTAACACGAGCACGTGTCGCCTGCTTAGAGGGTAGCCCCCATGGGGAGATTCGAAAGCGCACCTCACAGCGGAACAGCTTCGGAACCAATCGGACCGTACCCAGACTTGCAGCTATTTGTTAACTTGGAAGTGGAGTCAACACCCTGACACTGAGAATAGAGCTTTCGAAAAGCTCAAACCCAGTTGCATGCAAAGTCGGGGAAACTGGGAGCAGGCTGGGGAGAACACGCTCAATTGGGGCCTTGGAAGCAAACGGGAGGCCCATTTTTCTCTTTCGTTCGGTTTACATCTTTCGGGTATTGTTCTCCTTTCAGCCTGCCCCCCTTCACGCCTTTTTGCTCGCCACATGCAAGCGTATAAAAAGACGACCAGATGACGGACGCAACAAACTCATGCCGACATTTTCTGGATTTCTTTTTTGCCAGAGCCCATTTAGCCGTGTAGCTGTTAAACTACAACGTTACACCCCCCTACCACGGTGAGGATAGGGTTGGACTTTAGGGGGGAAAATACACATCCACAATTACTAATCTTACTATTCGCGTGCTTTACATTAAGGTTAGGAAAAGGAGTTAAAACTAAAAAATTATACAAAATACTGTCAGAAACACACCCAATATTTGTCCGCCTATCTGACCGGAACATATATTAAGTGAGTTTATAATAGCATTTTGTATAATTTTCTAGTTTAAACTCATTTTAACTTCACGTATTCAAGAGAAATCTCGCCAACATTTGTCTTCTTTAAATATATCGATAAACACTGAATGTTTTTCGAACATAAACATAAACGTCCTGTTTTTTTTTATTAACAATAAAAATATCAATTAAATAAAATACTTTAGAAGACTACCTAACATTTGGAATATGACAAAACATTTCAAAGACAGTTACAGAAAAAAATTTTTTTTTAAAAACCGTTAGAGAAATTTGGCGGTCGGCGGTATTTTTTATTAAAAATTAAAATGTCTAATAGAAAAAGTACCTAACGTTTGGAATATGACAAAACATTTAAAAGACAGTTACAGAAAAATGATAAATAAAATTAAAAAAAAAAAAAACGTCAGAGAAATTTGGCGGTCGGCGGTATTTTTATTAAAAATTAAAATATCTAATAGACAAAGTACCTAACGTTTGGAATATGACAAAACATTTCAAAGACAGTTACAGAAAAATAATAAATAAAATTAAAAAAAAAAAAAAAACCCGTATGAGAAATTTGGCGATCGGCGGTATTTTTATTAAAAATTAAAATGTCTATTAAAAAAACATTTGGAATATGAAAAAACATTTCAAAGACAGTTACAGAAAAATAAATAAAAATTAAAAAAAAAAAAACCGTTAGAGAAATTTGACGGTCGGCGGTATTTTTTTTATTAAAAATTAAAATGTCTAATAGAAAAAGTACCTAACGTTTGGAATATGACAAAAAATTCCAAAGACAGTTACAGAAAAATAATAAATAAAATTTAAAAAAAAAACCGTTAGAGAAATTTGGCGGTCGGCGGTATTTTTTATTAAAAATTAAAATATCTATTTGAAAAAGTACCAACCGTTTGGAATATGACAAAACATTTCAAAGACAGTTACAGAAAAATAAATAAAATTTAAAAAAAACCGTTAGAGAAATTTGGGGGTCGGCGGTATTTTTATTAACAATTAAAATGTCTAATAGAAAAAGTACCTAACGTTTGGAATATGACAAACCATTTCAAAGACGGTTACAGAAAAATAATATATAAAATTTTAAAAAAAGCCGTTAGAGAAATTTGGCGGTCGGCAGTATTTTTATTAAAAAGTAAAATATCTAATAGAAAAAGTACCTAACGTTTGGAATATGACACAACATTTCAAAGACAGTTACAGAACAATAAATAAAATTTAAAAAAAAAAAACCGTTAGAGAAATTTGGCGGTCGGCGGTATTTTTTATTAACAATTAAAATGTCTAATAGAAAAAGTACCTAACGTTTGGAATATGACAAAACATTTCAAAGACAGTTACAGAAAAATAATATATAAAATTAAAAAAAAAGCCGTTAGAGAAATTTGGCGGTCGGCGGTATTTTTATTAAAAATTAAAATATCTAATAGAAAAAGTACCAAACGTTTGGAATATGACAAAACATTTCAAAGACAGTTACAGAAAAATAAATAAAATGTAAAAAAAAAAAACCGTTAGAGAAATTTGGCGGTCGGCGGTATTTTTATTAAAAATTAAAATATCTAATAGAAAAAGTACCTAACGTTTGGAATATGACAAAACATTTCAAAGACAGTTACAGAAAAATAAATAAAATTAAAAAAAAAAAACCTTTAGAGAAATTTGGCGGTCGGCGGTATTTTTTATTAAAAATTAAAATATCTATTTTAAAAAGTACCAACCGTTTGGAATATGACAAATCATTTCAAAGACAGTTACAGAATAATAAATAAAATTAAAAAAAAAAAAAACCGTTAGTGAAATTTGGCGGTCGGCGGTATTTTTTATTAAAAATTAAAATATCTAATAGAAAAAGTACCTAACGTTTGGAATATGACAAAACATTTCAAAGACAGTTACAGAAAAATAATTAATAAAATTAAAAAAAGAAACCGTTAGAGAAATTTGGCGGTCGGCGGTATTTTTATTAACAATTAAAATATCTAATAGAAAAAGTACCTAACGTTTGGAATATGACAAAACATTTCAAAGACAGTTACAGAAAAATAAATAAAATTTAAAAAAAAACCGTTAGAGAAATTTGGCGGTCGGCGGTATTTTTATTAACAATTAAAATGTCTAATAGAAAAAGTACCTAACGTTTTAAATATGACAAACCATTTCAAAGACAGTTACAGAAAAATAAATAAAATTTAAAAAAAAACCGTTAGAGAAATTTGGCGGTCGGCGGTATTTTTATTAACAATTAAAATGTCTAATAGAAAAAGTACCTAACGTTTGGAATATGACAAAACATTTCAAAGACAGTTACAGAAAAATAAATAAAATTAAAAAAAAAAAAGCCGTTAGAGAAATTTGGCGGTCGGCGGTATTTTTTTTATTAAAAATTAAAATATCTATTAGAAAAACTAACGTTTGGAATATTCTATCCAAGAAAACACGGTCTATAAACTGCACAATTGTCACGCTAATTCTACAGTTTACGGACCGGCCTTAAATAATAACATTATATGCGTGCTTTCATCTAACAAATTATAAAAAAACGTTAATTTCTATTTAAATTGAAATATTCTAGCCAAGAAAAACACGGTCTATAAACTGCACAAGTGAATCTCACATGTGATTATTTTTTTTATTACCAACAATATAATTATGATTTTTTTGTTATTTCAATAAATAAAAATAAAAAAGCGATGTGAATATTTGAAATTAAATAAAACTGAAATAAAATTATAAATGAAAAAAAAAGGTGTGGTCATACTAAGAAATCTCATTTGATTAATTCTATAGTTTACGGACCGGCCTGAAATAATAATATGTGTGTAATATGTGTATCTAAACTGCACAAGTGTCACGCTTTCTAACAGTATAAAAATTAAATATAAAAAGACGTTAAACTTGAAAATACTGTAAACTACACAAGTGTCGAAATTTGAAAAGAAATTCGACGTGTTTGTGAACTGTGCTCATACTAACAACGTTCATTTGAACACTTGTGCAGTTTACACATCTGAAATAAATGCGTCGTCTACTTTTGGATTTTGAAACGATGAAAATGTGTTGTTACCTTAAATTTGTTTGACATCAGAGAAGCAAACAGAAATATAGCAGCGGCAGGGCGTCGGGTTAGCTGGGTCTCCTGGCCGGTCATCTATTATTCTGGAAACTCTTCTCGCTGCCACGGTCAAACTGAATTTCGAGCCCGTTTTAGGGCTCTTTTATATTTCATTATCGGCGTGAAAACCGTTAACTTTTTCCGGGAAAAATCGAAGTTCGTAGTCGACGTTACAACCTTTTTACCTTTTATGGAGTTTGTGTTACGTAGCTGCCTTTTCATTGGTTGATTTAAACTTGTTTGGTTTGAAGTGGGATGTGGACACACGCACACACACACACACACACACACACACACACACACACACACACACACACACAAGTTTATAGAGACCGAGAGGGCGAGAGAGAGAGGGAGGGAGAAAGAGAGAGAGAGAGAAAGAGAGAGAGGGGGGGTTAGCACCCGAAACTTTAAAAAGTGATAAAAATATTAAAAAAACATTGTATTTTATACATCTATCTATCTATCTCTCTCCCTCTCTCTCTCTCTCTCCCTCTCTCTCTCTCTCTCTCTCTCTCTCTCTATATATATATATATATATATATATATATATATATATATATATATATATATATATTTATATACATATATGTAGAATTTTCGGCCGAAATTTAAAAAATTAAAACAACAAAAACATTCATATATTTCACAATAATTTCATATAAAGATGAATATCTATATTAAAAGAATTATTATTGTAATAATTAAGAAAATCTAGCAAACGTTGGTGCTTATATAGATCGGCCCCCATGGCCGTAAACATTGGTTCACACCAGTCCCTCTCGCTGAAGTCAACTGCAAATAAAGACATTATTTTTTATGCTTATTTGAGGAGTGACAGCTCGTAAAATAACAAGAGAAGAATTTATCTCCCATAGCAAAACATAACATTGGTTAACTGCCCTAAAAATTTTGAATGACCTCGAATGGCCTTAAACTTATGTGTGCTCATGTAAGATATTACTTGCTTGAAATGGAAATGAATTGTATAGCATGTACAGTTTACTACGAAGTTCTGTTTCAGCATTAAATAACTGCAAAAAACAGTTGAAGTAAGAGTCAAAGCCAAACCATCTTCAAAATAACTTTCAACTTTCAGAATTTAAAAGTAATTTTTAAGTCTTTAAACTGTTGAATAGAAATTAATTTGTTGAGGGAACAGAAGACAAAATAGTG
>NW_027633546.1:654443-679443 GCF_053919585.1 Euprymna scolopes
TTTTGACACTGGGTTTGAGGATGTGCCCGGACTGTTTTTTGTTTTTTTTTACACACATGAGATGTCTATCAACGGTTTCGTAAAACATTTTTTACACTAATGTTGATAATTAGCGTAGTGATTCAGTAAAAATTGGATCATAGGAACGTCTTAAAAAATATCCTTGTAACCTTTGAGGATTTATCCTATTTTTTTCTTTATAATTTACGGAACACCCTACAACCTGATGAAGGCCGTAGATTTCACCGACCGAAACATTGTGCCAATAACACCCAAAATGTAGATAATTGTCCAAACAATTAAAACAATACAAATGAAGCTATTTGTTATGAACAATGTCCGTTAGTTTCGTATAAAATTTGAAAATGCCTACTTATTGTATAGCTAACGTGATTTGTGAAAAAGATAATTAGAAATATGATTAATAATATTATGATGGCTAATAAAGATGAATGAAAAATTGTGATTTGTAAAAAAATGATAATTAGAAATATGATTAATATTATGATGGTGATTAATAAAGATGATTAAAAAATTGTGACTTGAAAAAATGATAATTAGAAATATGATTAATAATATTATGATGGTTAATAAAGATGATTAAAAAATTGTGACTTGAAAAAATGATAATTAGAAATATGATTAATAATATTATGATGGTTAATAAAGATGATTAAAAAACTGTGATTTGAAAAAATGATAATTAGAAATATGATTAATAATATTATGATGGTTAATAAAGATGAATAAAAAATTGTGACTTGAAAAAATGATAATTAGAAATATGATTAATAATATTATGATGGTTAATAAAGATGATTAAAAAACTGTGATTTGAAAAAATGATAATTAGAAATATGATTAATAATATTATGATGGTTAATAAAGATGAATAAAAAATTGTGACTTGAAAAAATGATAATTAGAAATATGATTAATAATATTATGATGGTTAATAAAGATGATTAAAAAACTGTGATTTGAAAAAATGATAATTAGAAATATGATTAATAATATTATGATGGTTAATAAAGATGATTAAAAAACTGTGATTTGAAAAAATGATAATTAGAAATATGATTAATAATATTATGATGGTTAATAAAGATGAATAAAAAATTGTGACTTGAAAAAATGATAATTAGAAATATGATTAATAATATTATGATGGTTAATAAAGATGATTAAAAAACTGTGATTTGAAAAAATGATAATTAGAAATATGATTAATAATATTATGATGGTTAATAAAGATGAATGAAAAATTGTGATTTGTAAAAAAATGATAATTAGAAATATGATTAATATTATGATGGTGATTAATAAAGATGATTAAAAAATTGTGACTTGAAAAAATGATAATTAGAAATATGATTAATAATATTATGATGGTTAATAAAGATGATTAAAAAATTGTGACTTGAAAAAATGATAATTAGAAATATGATTAATAATATTATGATGGTTAATAAAGATGATTAAAAAACTGTGATTTGAAAAAATGATAATTAGAAATATGATTAATAATATTATGATGGTTAATAAAGATGATTAAAAAACTGTGATTTGAAAAAATGATAATTAGAAATATGATTAATAATATTATGATGGTTAATAAAGATGAATAAAAAATTGTGACTTGAAAAAATGATAATTAGAAATATGATTAATAATATTATGATGGTTAATAAAGATGATTAAAAAACTGTGATTTGAAAAAATGATAATTAGAAATATGATTAATAATATTATGATGGTTAATAAAGATGAATAAAAAACTGTGACTTGAAAAAATGATAATTAGAAATATGATTAATAATATTATGATGGTTAATAAAGATGAATAAAAAACTGTGACTTGAAAAAATGATAATTAGAAATATGATTAATAATATTATGATGGTTAATAAAGATGATTAAAAAACTGTGACTTGAAAAAATGATAATTAGAAATATGATTAATAATATTATGATGGTTAATAAAGATGAATAAAAAATTGTGACTTGAAAAAATGATAATTAGAAATATGATTAATAATATTATGATGGTTAATAAAGATGAATAAAAAATTGTGACTTGAAAAAATGATAATTAGAAATATGATTAATAATATTATGATGGTTAATAGACAAATAAATAAACTAGATGGCTTGATTGTGAATTTCTTTGTTGGTGTTTTTCTCTTTTATTTTGTTTTTTTCAGAAGGGATATCTTTACGAATTCAATCAGGACTATAAAGTTGTTGTGCTGGGGGAAAGTAAGCACCGAAGTCCATTAGACAATATTACATGCGCTGCTGCAGTATCCTCTAAACAAAATCTTTACTTCAACATCGAAGATGCGTACGTATTTTCATGTTTTAAAATGCATAGCAATTATACACATGTACCTGCTGACCTGAAACACACGTTCTGGGTTCGAATCTCATGATCGGCAGAAATTGTCACCCCTACACTGATGATTACGTAAACATGAAACACTAATATCTGTTAGTACAAAAACTATTATCATTTAATAATAATTATATATATATATATATATATATATATATATATATATATATATATATATATATATATATATATAATACTCTCTCCCCTCTCCCTCTCTCTGTATAAATTGGTTAATTTTGATACCTTGACAGCCAAATTTCTGGCCGAAAACCGATGAAAAATATTTTATCAAATCTCAATACCCCTATGTAAAATCCTGAGTGTTTAGACAGAAATTTTAATTGATAGAGTAATTTGATAGGAAAATGTACAGACGCACACAGGCACATAGACTATTATATATATATATATCGTCTTATTTGTAGTATTCCGAATTTTACTGGGTTTATATAATTGAAAATTCCGTAATCGTTCATATACCAATAAATTTTAAGCCAAAAAGAGATGACTTAAACTGTAAGCTACAAAATTATCATATTTCATAATTGAGCATTCATATATTGTTTTGACAAAACCAAGCCATCAAAGAATGGATGGATAGCAACAAATAGTGTATTTCATCGTTAGTTACAATTGTTTCAAGACTATTCGGACAAATTCAAACATTATGTCTTTTAAAAATTTTCACAAGAAAAGCTGTTCTTCAGACTTATTGAATAAAAAACACTTTAACAATAAAACATTATGGAAACCATTTCCCTTATAAGGAAAAGAAAACAATCGAAAATATTTTATCTGAGTCTCATCCTTGGAAAGTATTTTTTTTAAGATTTATATATTTACCTATTTTCCTATCTCCATTTAAATATATATAACTAAATTTTATCAATAATTCTGACAATATTTTAGACGTTTGCATGCCCTAATGTCTTCATTGAATTCGTTTTTATTTATATTTAATTTTGTATTCTTTTTTTTTTCAGGGTCGCCGTAATGCCAAAACATGAGGGGAGAATCAAAATTTACCGCAGATATGACTTTTTCAACAAAAAGTGTAAAAGTTTACCTGACGGTGGTCACTTATATTATGATTTTGAAGAACAAGTATAAATAAAAATTCTCGTTATTAAAAAAAAAACATGTTCAGTTTCTTGTAATTTTTTTTATGTTAGCAAATACATACAGTTTCCTGTCGCCTATTCTTTTTTTTTTTTTAAGTCTGGGAGTATGCTATCATACTTAAGGAACATATACTACATTAACATGAAAGGGGGAGATAATGCAAAGGCTGATTATTTATGGAGAGTAGAAGTTATTTTTTATGTATACTAGCCTGGGTGCCCGGCGTTGTCCGGTGTTTGTTGATGTGTGTTGAGCAAAAAAAAAAGTAGTGGTAGTAGGCAGGCTGGCTCGGACCTGTACCGCGAAGAAGGAAAAGAATGTGAAAAAAAAAACGTGACGTCTTTGTTCTTGCGCTCATCCCCAAAACCGGAAGTGACGTGGGTTTAATTAAAGGCTAGACATTCGAAAAGAGGCGATGACTTTCGAAAATATCGGCGAAAAAAACGACCCCCACCTGTAGAAAAGTGCCCAGTTAAGGGTGAATTAATTAATGTTTTTTAGCCAATTTTTCGATATTTGTTGTCCAAAGGTTGGAGCTTCCAAACGATACCGATCTCGTGAAAATCTGCCGCTTCTGTCGAAAGTTTATACAAGACATACACGCATACGTACATACATACATACATTTAAACGGACAGGTGAGATTTATATTATAGATGATTATTTTGATTATTTTTACATTTCCGGATAAAAATTAAAAATTAATTAAAACGTAATTAAATATGGAAAAAGGGTGACATTCGGATATAGTTCTATCTATCTACCTACATATATATATATATATATATATATATATATATATATATATATATATATATATATATATATATATATATATATATACGTTTTATTATATATATATATATATTATATATATATACATATATATATATAACTTTATTATATCACCAGAACAATAAGGAAAATAATAAGGAAAACTAAGAAAAAAAACTTTAGACCATGGCATTTCGAAGCTAAATGCTCCTTGCGAACAGAGGAGAACGGTCAGAACTTGGTGCAATTACCCCAAAGTGTGGTATATATATATATATATATATATATATATATATATATATATATATATATATATACATATATATATATATATATATATATATATATATATTTACCGTATTTTGTATATATAAATTTTCTCTTTTTTTTTGTCTCACCACCCCTTTCCTTGATTTCATTTGGTATCTTCATTTTAATATCCTTTTTTCTTCCTTGATTCGTTATTTAAAAAAAAAAAACTTGCATATCTTGATTTCTCCACAACCTGATGATTTTTCTTGAAGCTCCATTTTACCCTGGACATTTATATTTACATTTCTGTTTTCTCATGGATTACCAATGCATTTCAACAGATTTACAGATGGATTTTTCCTGTTCTGGATTTTACCACCTCTCCCATTGGATTTTAATCATATATTTTTCTCCCCTTTTTCCGTTTCTTGCTTTCCACTAGTATCCCATTAGATTTTTATCATATTCTTTATCTCTCTCTCTCTATTTTATATCTATCTATCCGGTACTTGTTTTCTCAATCTCCCAGAGTCCCTATAAACTGTCTTAAACTGTTAAATGACTTTTTTATGCAAATACCATACACTCCAAATAATTTGTGTCCTGTGATGCATTTCATTGCAAAATTTATTGTATATTTTGCAAATTTTTCCCATCAGAGGAGAAGAATTGCATTCTTCGAAACTCCATGGAATCAGTTTTTTTTTGTTTTATCTGTATTCCTTGTTGAATAATAAAAATTTTGTAGAACATTACTTATAGGTTTTTAAGTTGTTTTTTTTTTACTTTCGAAAAATTTTCTGTATCAATTTTTTAAATCTTATATATATATATATATATATATATATATATATATATATATATATATATATATATATATATATATACTAACATGGGTACCCGGCGTTGCCTGGGTTGACATGAAGTTCCAATTGGAACACACCTGCTATACTAATCACTTTCATCATAGGCAACGTGGATATCCCCACAACAATTCCCAAAAATAAAACATCGCCCCAAAAAGGAAGTATGTAATACCCTCTCCACCAGATATTTCGGCAGAAGGAGTACAAAGAGAATAAACTCTTCTCCGGATATTGAGCACTGGAAAAAAAATAATTAAAAATAAATAATTAAAACTTTCGTTTCAATAAAAATAGCAGCAAAGGCCGTGCGATCGCAAAAAAAATTAAATAAATAAATTCCAAAAACAATTAAATGAAATCTTTCGTCATTGTAATGCCCCTCCCCAAAGTGGGGGTTCATTTTGTTTATGCAATTGTTAGATAAAAGTACAGGGTTGTCTCATAAAAATGAATTAGATTTATCGTTATTTTATGTTTTAAATTCCCGTCTCCCTCACCCCTCCCACAAAAAAAAAGCAAATTGTATTTGTCATGTTTTTCCCTTCCCCCCCCCCTCGATCGCCAAACTTGAAAAGATGCTAGGGTTGGCATGTCTCATTGAGCGCTTGATAGCCAATATGTGGGTGCGCATTTTACGTTAAATTAATATGGAAAAGTGATCCCCGACCCTAAAATATTAAATAAAAAGATTCCCGAGTCAGAACACAAATAAAAAGATTCCCGAGTCAGAATACAAATAAAAAGATTCCCGAGTGTGAACAAAAAATAAAAAGATTCCCGAGTGTGAACAAAAAATAAAAAGATTCCCAAGTCAGAACACGAATAAAAAAGATATTCGCCGTGGCATTTCCACGGGTCTCGATTATTTCGTTTTATTAATCTTAAGTTTCATAGAATAACAAGTTCAGATACAACTTTGCCGAACCATTTGTAATCTATTTCATTTAACTTCCGTTCGACCCCGCACCCTGGCACGTGCAGAGGACTCGACCCTTCCTCCCTTTCCCTTCCCCACCTCCTCTCTTTCTCTCTTCAATCGATTCTTTCTTTCTTCTTCCTGCTCGGTGACAAGACAGCAAACAACTTGTCGGCACGTGTAAGATTCAAGTTGTCCGTTGAAATAGACTTTTCGTCGCTCGACCACGAATTAAAAAGAATTACTTCAACCAACGTCGTTAAAGTTAAACATATCATTTTTAATCACTAAGTTTTTATTTTAGCGAGCTTTCTTTTTTTTTTTTTTTTTTTTTACATAGGCATCAACACATTATCAAGGCCAAGAGGCCACTCAAGGATAAGGGTTAAAGAGTGTACAGTAGAAATTGGACAATATAGTAATCATTAGTAATGAAAATTTGGTAAATTTGATAACTTATATGCAACGGCTCATCAAGAACTTATTTACATTAGACTTGAAGACAACCATATTGTAGTCAGCCGGAAAGCAGGAAAACGGAAGACAATTCCACAGGCGTGCAGTTCTAAGAAAGAAGCTTTGTTCATGGTTCTACGTTTAGGTTTAGGCACAGATAAAGAGTGGCGGGAATTATTGATAGTGTTTACAGCTAGACGAGTGTTTCTTGTGAAAGTTTGGCGAGGGGGGACCATAGATTGAAGCTCAGTCGAACACTTTCCATGAAAATAACGATACATCAGAGACAAACTCGCAACATCTCTTCTGTGATATAGAGGTTGCAAGGAAGAGAAAAGGACATCTCCTACGAAGCTACGAAGTCTATTTTGAACTCTATCAAGGCAGGCCAAGTCCTTTCTAGCAGCTCCTGCCCAAATGTGGCAACAGTATTCCATCCTTGAGCTTATAACAAATATATATTTTTAAAGCTCATAAACGATATAAATATATTTAATCATCTCCAAACAAAAATCAAAAGCTATGTCATTTTACTGCAGTTACACAGTATTATCATTGTTTTAAACCAAGTAGAATTGGGGCATTAAGGTTTACATCGATGTCGATTAGCTGGTTGTAAATTCGATAACTGGCTGTAATAAGTTTAGTCTAGTCACACATAAGAAGTGTGATACAGCGGAACACTCCGTAAGAGTTTCGAATGTCGAATTAGCTGGTTGTAAATTCGATGACTCCCTCTGATAGGTTTTAGTCTAGTCACACTTAAGAACTGTGATACAGCGAAACAGTCCGTCTGTGGACAATTAGCGATAATAGCTTAACTCAGTAAAAGTGTTGGATTTAATTACCTGGGTGTAAATTCGATGACTCCCTCTTACAAGTTTTAGTCTATTCAAACTTAAGAACTGTGATACAGCAAAACAGTCCGTCTGTGGACGATTAGCGATAATAACATGACTCAGATAAATGCCAGATGTTGATTAGCTGGTTGTCAATTCGATTACTTATTCTTACAAGTGTTGGTCTAGTCACACTTAAGAACCGTGATACAGCGAAACGGTCCGTCTGTGGAAAGTTAGTTATAATAGCATGACTCAGTAAAAGTGTCGACTGTCGATTAGCTGGTTATCAATTCGATAACTGGCTCTGATGAATTTAGTCTAGACAAAATTCAGAAATGTGATACAGCGGAACAGTTCGTCTGTGGACAATTACCGCTTATCGCATGTCTCAATAAATGTATAGGCTGTCGATTAGCTGGTTGTACATTGGATAACTGGATATGATGAATTTTAGTCATGTCACACATAAGAACTATAATACAGCGGAACAGAACGATTCCCGAGTGTGGACACAAATAAAAAGATTTCCGAGTGTGGACACAAATAAAAAGATTCCGAGTCAGAACAGAAATTAAAAGATTCCCGAGTATCAACACAAATAAAAAGATTCCCGAGTGTGAACAAAAATTAAAAAGATTCCCGAGTGTGAACAAAAAATAAAAAGATTCCCGAGTCAGAACACAAATTAAAAGATTCCCGAGTCTGAGCACAAATAAATATATTCCCGAGTCGGAACACAAATAAAAAGATTCCCGAGTCAGAACACAAATTAAAAGATTCCCGAGTCTGAACACAAATAGATATATTCCCGAGTCGGAACACAAATAAAAAGATTCCCGAGTCAGAACACAAATTAAAAGATTCCCGAGTCTGAACACAAATAAATATATTCCCGAGTCGGAACACAAATAAAAAGATTCCCGAGTCGGAACACAAATAAAAAGATTGCCGAGTCAGAACACAAATTAAAAGATTCCCGAGTCTGAACACAAATAAATATATTCCCGAGTCGGAACACAAATAAAAAGATTCCCGAGTCAGAACATAAATAAAAAGATTCCCGAGTCTGAACACAAATAAATATATTCCCGAGTCGGAACACAAATAAAAAGATTCCCGAGTCAGAACACAAATTAAAAGATTCCCGAGTCTGAACACAAATAAATATATTCCCGAGTCGGAACACAAATAAAAAGATTCCCGAGTCGGAACACAAATAAAAAGATTCCCGAGTCAGAACACAAATTAAAAGATTCCCGAGTCTGAACACAAATAAAAAGATTCCCGAGTCGGAACACAAATAAAAAGATTCCCGAATCTGAACACAAATAAATATATTCCCGAGTCGGAACACAAATAAATATATTCCCGAGTCGGAACACAAATAAAAAGATTCCCGTGTCAGAACACAAATTAAAAGATTCCCGAGTCTGAACACAAATAAATATATTCCCGAGTCGGAACACAAATAAAAAGATTCCCGAGTCTGAACACAAATAAATATATTCCCGAGTCGGAACACAAATAAAGATATTCCCGAGTCGGACCACAAATAAAAAGATTCCCGAGTCAGAACACAAATTAAAAGATTCCCGAGTCTGAACACAAATAAATATATTCCCGAGTCTAAACACAAATAAAAAGATTCCCGAGTCGGAACACAAATAAAAAGATTCCCGAGTCAGAACACAAATTAAAAGATTCCCGAGTCTGAACACAAATAAATATATTCTCGAGTCGGAACACAAATAAAAAGATTCCCGAGTCAGAACACAAATTAAAAGATTCCCGAGTCTGAACACAAATAAATATATTCCCGAGTCGGATCACAAATAAAAAGATTCCCGAGTCGGAACACAAATTAAAAGATTCCCGAGTCTGAACACAAATAAATATATTCCCGAGTCGGAACACAAATAAAAAGATTCCTGAGTCGGAACACAAATAAAAAGATTCCCGAGTCGGAACACAAATAAAAAGATTCCCGAGTCGGAACACAAATAAAAAGATTCCCGAGTCAGAACACAAATTAAAAGATTCCCGAGTCTGAACACAAATAAATATATTCCCGAGTCGGAACACAAATAAAAAGATTCCCGAGTCAGAACACAAATTAAAAGATTCCCGAGTCTGAACACAAATAAATATATTCCCGAGTCGGAACACAAATAAAAAGATTTCCGAGTCGGAACACAAATAAAAAGATTCCCGAGTAAGAACACAAATTAAAAGATTCCCGAGTCTGAACACAAATAAATATATTCCCGAGTCAGAAAACAAATAAAAATATTCCCGAGTCTGAACACAAATAAATATATTCCCGAGTCGGAACACAAATAAAAAGATTCCCGAGTCAGAACACAAATTAAAAGATTCCCGAGTCTGAACACAAATAAATATATTCCCGAGTCGGAACACAAATAAAAAGATTTCCGAGTCGGAACACAAATAAAAAGATTCCCGAGTAAGAACACAAATTAAAAGATTCCCGAGTCTGAACACAAATAAATATATTCCCGAGTCAGAAAACAAATAAAAAGATTCCCGAGTCTGAACACAAATAAATATATTCCCGAGTCGGAACACAAATAAAAAGATTCCCGAGTCAGAACACAAATTAAAAGATTCCCGAGTCTGAACACAAATAAAAATATTCCCGAGTCGGAACACAAATAAAAAGATTTCCGAGTCGGAACACAAATAAAAAGATTCCCGAGTAAGAACACAAATTAAAAGATTCCCGAGTCTGAACACAAATAAATATATTCCCGAGTCGGAACACAAATAAAAATATTCCCGAGTCGGAACACAAATAAAAAGATTCCCGAGTCAGAACACAAATTAAAAGATTCCCGAGTCTGAACACAAATAAATATATTCCCGAGTCGGAACACAAATAAAAAGATTTCCGAGTCGGAACACAAATAAAAAGATTCCCGAGTCAGAACACAAATTAAAAGATTCCCGAGTCTGAACACAAATAAATATATTCCCGAGTCTGAACACAAATAAATATATTCCCGAGTCGGAACACAAATAAAAAGATTCCCGAGTCAGAAAACAAATTAAAAGATTCCCGAGTCTGAACACAAATAAATATATTCCCGAGTCGGAACACAAATAAAAAGATTCCCGAGTCAGAACACAAATTAAAAGATTCCCGAGTCTGAACACAAATAAATATATTCCCGAGTCGGAACACAAATAAAAAGATTTCCGAGTCGGAACACAAATAAAAAGATTCCCGAGTAAGAACACAAATTAAAAGATTCCCGAGTCTGAACACAAATAAATATATTCCCGAGTCGGAACACAAATAAAAATATTCCCGAGTCGGAACACAAATAAAAAGATTCCCGAGTCAGAACACAAATTAAAAGATTCCCGAGTCTGAACACAAATAAATATATTCCCGAGTGTGAACACAAATAAAAAGATTTCCGAGTCGGAACACAAATAAAAAGATTCCCGAGTCAGAACACAAATAATAATATTCCCGAGTCGGAACACAAATAAAAAGATTCCCGAGTCAGAACACAAATTAAAAGATTCCCGAGTCTGAACACAAATAGATATATTCCCGAGTCGGAACACAAATAAAAAGATTCCCGAGTCAGAACACAAATTAAAAGATTCCCGAGTCTGAACACAAATAAATATATTCCCGAGTCGGAACACAAATAAAAAGATTCCCGAGTCGGAACACAAATAAAAAGATTGCCGAGTCAGAACACAAATTAAAAGATTCCCGAGTCTGAACACAAATAAATATATTCCCGAGTCGGAACACAAATAAAAAGATTCCCGAGTCAGAACATAAATAAAAAGATTCCCGAGTCTGAACACAAATAAATATATTCCCGAGTCGGAACACAAATAAAAAGATTCCCGAGTCAGAACACAAATTAAAAGATTCCCGAGTCTGAACACAAATAAATATATTCCCGAGTCGGAACACAAATAAAAAGATTCCCGAGTCGGAACACAAATAAAAAGATTCCCGAGTCAGAACACAAATTAAAAGATTCCCGAGTCTGAACACAAATAAAAAGATTCCCGAGTCGGAACACAAATAAAAAGATTCCCGAATCTGAACACAAATAAATATATTCCCGAGTCGGAACACAAATAAATATATTCCCGAGTCGGAACACAAATAAAAAGATTCCCGAGTCAGAACACAAATTAAAAGATTCCCGAGTCTGAACACAAATAAATATATTCCCGAGTCGGAACACAAATAAAAAGATTCCCGAGTCTGAACACAAATAAATATATTCCCGAGTCGGAACACAAATAAAGATATTCCCGAGTCGGACCACAAATAAAAAGATTCCCGAGTCAGAACACAAATTAAAAGATTCCCGAGTCTGAACACAAATAAATATATTCCCGAGTCTGAACACAAATAAAAAGATTCCCGAGTCGGAACACAAATAAAAAGATTCCCGAGTCAGAACACAAATTAAAAGATTCCCGAGTCTGAACACAAATAAATATATTCCCGAGTCGGAACACAAATAAAAAGATTCCCGAGTCAGAACACAAATTAAAAGATTCCCGAGTCTGAACACAAATAAATATATTCCCGAGTCGGAACACAAATAAAAAGATTCCCGAGTCGGAACACAAATTAAAAGATTCCCGAGTCTGAACACAAATAAATATATTCCCGAGTCGGAACACAAATAAAAAGATTCCTGAGTCGGAACACAAATAAAAAGATTCCCGAGTCGGAACACAAATAAAAAGATTCCCGAGTCGGAACACAAATAAAAAGATTCCCGAGTCAGAACACAAATTAAAAGATTCCCGAGTCTGAACACAAATAAATATATTCCCGAGTCGGAACACAAATAAAAAGATTCCCGAGTCAGAACACAAATTAAAAGATTCCCGAGTCTGAACACAAATAAATATATTCCCGAGTCGGAACACAAATAAAAAGATTTCCGAGTCGGAACACAAATAAAAAGATTCCCGAGTAAGAACACAAATTAAAAGATTCCCGAGTCTGAACACAAATAAATATATTCCCGAGTCAGAAAACAAATAAAAAGATTCCCGAGTCTGAACACAAATAAATATATTCCCGAGTCGGAACACAAATAAAAAGATTCCCGAGTCAGAACACAAATTAAAAGTTTCCCGAGTCTGAACACAAATAAATATATTCCCGAGTCGGAACACAAATAAAAAGATTTCCGAGTCGGAACACAAATAAAAAGATTCCCGAGTAAGAACACAAATTAAAAGATTCCCGAGTCTGAACACAAATAAATATATTCCCGAGTCAGAAAACAAATAAAAAGATTCCCGAGTCTGAACACAAATAAATATATTTCCGAGTCGGAACACAAATAAAAAGATTCCCGAGTCAGAACACAAATTAAAAGATTCCCGAGTCTGAACACAAATAAATATATTCCCGAGTCGGAACACAAATAAAAAGATTTCCGAGTCGGAACACAAATAAAAAGATTCCCGAGTAAGAACACAAATTAAAAGATTCCCGAGTCTGAACACAAATAAATATATTCCCGAGTCGGAACACAAATAAAAATATTCCCGAGTCGGAACACAAATAAAAAGATTCCCGAGTCAGAACACAAATTAAAAGATTCCCGAGTCTGAACACAAATAAATATATTCCCGAGTCGGAACACAAATAAAAAGATTTCCGAGTCGGAACACAAATAAAAAGATTCCCGAGTCAGAACACAAATTAAAAGATTCCCTAGTCTGAACACAAATAAATATATTCCCGAGTCTGAACACAAATAAATATATTCCCGAGTCGGAACACAAATAAAAAGATTCCCGAGTCAGAAAACAAATAAAAAGATTCCCGAGTCTGAACACAAATAAATATATTCCCGAGTCGGAACACAAATAAAAAGATTCCCGAGTCAGAACACAAATTAAAAGATTCCCGAGTCTGAACACAAATAAATATATTCCCGAGTCGGAACACAAATAAAAAGATTTCCGAGTCGGAACACAAATAAAAAGATTCCCGAGTAAGAACACAAATTAAAAGATTCCCGAGTCTGAACACAAATAAATATATTCCCGAGTCGGAACACAAATAAAAATATTCCCGAGTCGGAACACAAATAAAAAGATTCCCGAGTCAGAACACAAATTAAAAGATTCCCGAGTCTGAACACAAATAAATATATTCCCGAGTCGGAACACAAATAAAAAGATTTCCGAGTCGGAACACAAATAAAAAGATTCCCGAGTCAGAACACAAATAAATATATTCCCGAGTCGGAACACAAATAAAAAGATTTCCGAGTCGGAACACAAATAAAAAGATTCCCGAGTCAGAACACAAATTAAAAGATTCCCGAGTCTGAACACAAATAAATATATTCCCGAGTCTGAACACAAATAAATATATTCCCGAGTCGGAACAAAAATAAAAAGATTCCCGAGTCAGAACACAAATTAAAAGATTCCCGAGTCTGAACACAAATAAATATATTCCCGAGTCGGAACACAAATAAAAAGATTCCCGAGTCTGAACACAAATAAATATATTCCCGAGTCGGAACACAAATAAAAAGATTTCCGAGTCGGAACACAAATAAAAAGATTCCCGAGTAAGAACACAAATTAAAAGATTCCCGAGTCTGAACACAAATAAATATATTCCCGAGTCGGAACACAAATAAAAATATTCCCGAGTCGGAACACAAATAAAAAGATTCCCGAGTCAGAACACAAATTAAAAGATTCCCGAGTCTGAACACAAATAAATATATTCCCGAGTCGGAACACAAATAAAAAGATTTCCGAGTCGGAACACAAATAAAAAGATTCCCGAGTCAGAACACAAATTAAAAGATTCCCGAGTCTGAACACAAATAAATATATTCCCGAGTCTGAACACAAATAAATATATTCCCGAGTCGGAACACAAATAAAAAGATTCCCGAGTCAGAAAACAAATAAAAAGATTCCCGAGTCTGAACACAAATAAATATATTCCCGAGTCGGAACACAAATAAAAAGATTCCCGAGTCAGAACACAAATTAAAAGATTCCCGAGTCTGAACACAAATAAATATATTCCCGAGTCGGAACACAAATAAAAAGATTTCCGAGTCGGAACACAAATAAAAAGATTTCCGAGTCGGAACACAAATAAAAAGATTCCCGAGTAAGAACACAAATTAAAAGATTCCCGAGTCTGAACACAAATAAATATATTCCCGAGTCGGAACACAAATAAAAATATTCCCGAGTCGGAACACAAATAAAAAGATTCCCGAGTCAGAACACAAATTAAAAGATTCCCGAGTCTGAACACAAATAAATATATTCCCGAGTCGGAACACAAATAAAAAGATTTCCGAGTCGGAACACAAATAAAAAGATTCCCGAGTCAGAACACAAATTAAAAGATTCCCTAGTCTGAACACAAATAAATATATTCCCGAGTCTGAACACAAATAAATATATTCCCGAGTCGGAACACAAATAAAAAGATTCCCGAGTCAGAAAACAAATAAAAAGATTCCCGAGTCTGAACACAAATAAATATATTCCCGAGTCGGAACACAAATAAAAAGATTCCCGAGTCAGAACACAAATTAAAAGATTCCCGAGTCTGAACACAAATAAATATATTCCCGAGTCGGAACACAAATAAAAAGATTTCCGAGTCGGAACACAAATAAAAAGATTCCCGAGTAAGAACACAAATTAAAAGATTCCCGAGTCTGAACACAAATAAATATATTCCCGAGTCGGAACACAAATAAAAATATTCCCGAGTCGGAACACAAATAAAAAGATTCCCGAGTCAGAACACAAATTAAAAGATTCCCGAGTCTGAACACAAATAAATATATTCCCGAGTCGGAACACAAATAAAAAGATTTCCGAGTCGGAACACAAATAAAAAGATTCCCGAGTCAGAACACAAATAAATATATTCCCGAGTCGGAACACAAATAAAAAGATTTCCGAGTCGGAACACAAATAAAAAGATTCCCGAGTCAGAACACAAATTAAAAGATTCCCGAGTCTGAACACAAATAAATATATTCCCGAGTCTGAACACAAATAAATATATTCCCGAGTCGGAACAAAAATAAAAAGATTCCCGAGTCAGAACACAAATTAAAAGATTCCCGAGTCTGAACACAAATAAATATATTCCCGAGTCGGAACACAAATAAAAAGATTCCCGAGTCTGAACACAAATAAATATATTCCCGAGTCGGAACACAAATAAAAAGATTTCCGAGTCGGAACACAAATAAAAAGATTCCCGAGTAAGAACACAAATTAAAAGATTCCCGAGTCTGAACACAAATAAATATATTCCCGAGTCGGAACACAAATAAAAATATTCCCGAGTCGGAACACAAATAAAAAGATTCCCGAGTCAGAACACAAATTAAAAGATTCCCGAGTCTGAACACAAATAAATATATTCCCGAGTCGGAACACAAATAAAAAGATTTCCGAGTCGGAACACAAATAAAAAGATTCCCGAGTCAGAACACAAATTAAAAGATTCCCGAGTCTGAACACAAATAAATATATTCCCGAGTCTGAACACAAATAAATATATTCCCGAGTCGGAACACAAATAAAAAGATTCCCGAGTCAGAAAACAAATAAAAAGATTCCCGAGTCTGAACACAAATAAATATATTCCCGAGTCGGAACACAAATAAAAAGATTCCCGAGTCAGAACACAAATTAAAAGATTCCCGAGTCTGAACACAAATAAATATATTCCCGAGTCGGAACACAAATAAAAAGATTTCCGAGTCGGAACACAAATAAAAAGATTTCCGAGTCGGAACACAAATAAAAAGATTCCCGAGTAAGAACACAAATTAAAAGATTCCCGAGTCTGAACACAAATAAATATATTCCCGAGTCGGAACACAAATAAAAATATTCCCGAGTCGGAACACAAATAAAAAGATTCCCGAGTCAGAACACAAATTAAAAGATTCCCGAGTCTGAACACAAATAAATATATTCCCGAGTCGGAACACAAATAAAAAGATTCCCGAGTCAGAACACAAATAAATATATTCCCGAGTCGGAACACAAATAAAAAGATTTCCGAGTCGGAACACAAATAAAAAGATTCCCGAGTCAGAACACAAATTAAAAGATTCCCGAGTCTGAACACAAATAAATATATTCCCGAGTCTGAACACAAATAAATATATTCCCGAGTCGGAACAAAAATAAAAAGATTCCCGAGTCAGAACACAAATTAAAAGATTCCCGAGTCTGAACACAAATAAATATATTCCCGAGTCGGAACACAAATAAAAAGATTCCCGAGTCTGAACACAAATAAATATATTCCCGAGTCTGAACACAAATAAATATATTCCCGAGTCGGAACAAAAATAAAAAGATTCCCGAGTAAGAACACAAATTAAAAGATTCCCGAGTCTGAACACAAATAAATATATTCCCGAGTCGGAACACAAATAAAAAGATTCCCGAGTCTGAACACAAATAAATATATTCCCGAGTCGGAACACAAATAAATATATTCCCGAGTCGGAACACAAATAAAAAGATTCCCGAGTCAGAACACAAATTAAAAGATTCCCGAGTCTGAACACAAATAAATATATTCCCGAGTCGGAACACAAATAAAAAGATTCCCGAGTCTGAACACAAATAAATATATTCCCGAGTCTGAACACAAATAAATATATTCCCGAGTCGGAACAAAAATAAAAAGATTCCCGAGTAAGAACACAAATTAAAAGATTCCCGAGTCTGAACACAAATAAATATATTCCCGAGTCGGAACACAAATAAAAAGATTCCCGAGTCTGAACACAAATAAATATATTCCCGAGTCGGAACACAAATAAATATATTCCCGAGTCGGAACACAAATAAAAAGATTCCCGAGTCAGAACACAAATTAAAAGATTCCCGAGTCTGAACACAAATAAATATATTCCCGAGTCGGAACACAAATAAAAAGATTCCCGAGTCGGAACACAAATTAAAAGATTCCCGAGTCTGAACACAAATAAATATATTCCCGAGTCGGAACACAAATAAAAAGATTCCCGAGTCGGAACACAAATAAAAATATTCCCGAGTCGGAACACAAATAAAAAGATTCCCGAGTCAGAACAAAAATTAAAAGATTCCCGAGTCTGAACACAAATAAATATATTCCCGAGTCGGAACACAAATAAAAAGATTCCCGAGTCAGAACACAAATTAAAAGATTCCCGAGTCTGAACACAAATAAATATATTCCCGAGTCTGAACACAAATAAATATATTCCCGAGTCGGAACAAAAATAAAAAGATTCCCGAGTCTGAACACAAATAAAAAGATTCCCGAGTCTGAACACAAAGAAATATATTCTCGAGTCGGAACACAAATAAAAAGATTCCCGAGTCTGAACACAAATTAAAAGATTCCCGAGTCAGAACACAAATTAAAAGATTCCCGAGTCGGAACAAAAATAAAAAGATTCCCGAGTCAGAACACAAATAAAAAGATTCCCGAGTCTGAACACAAATAAATATATTCCCGAGTCGGAACACAAATAAAAAGATTCCCGAGTCTGAACACAAATTAAAAGATTCCCGAGTCAGAACACAAATTAAAAGATTCCCGAGTCGGAACAAAAATAAAAAGATTCCCGAGTCAGAACACAAATTAAAAGATTCCCGAGTCTGAACACAAATAAATATATTCCCGAGTCGGAACACAAATAAAAAGATTCCCGAGTCTGAACACAAATAAATATATTCCCGAGTCTGAACACAAATAAATATATTCCCGAGTCGGAACACAAATAAAAAGATTCCCGAGTCTGAACACAAATAAATATATTCCCGAGTCGGAACACAAATAAAAAGATTCCCGAGTCTGAACACAAATAAATATATTCCCGAGTCTGAACACAAATAAATATATTCCCGAGTCGGAACACAAATAAAAAGATTCCCGAGTCTGAACACAAATAAATATATTCCCGAGTCTGAACACAAATAAATATATTCCCGAGTCGGAACACAAATAAAAAGATTCCCGAGTCAGAACACAAATTAAAAGATTCCCGAGTCTGAACACAAATAAATATATTCCCGAGTCGGAACACAAATAAAAAGATTCCCGAGTCTGAACACAAATAAATATATTCCCGAGTCTGAACACAAATAAATATATTCCCGAGTCGGAACACAAATAAAAAGATTCCCGAGTCAGAACACAAATTAAAAGATTCCCGAGTCTGAACACAAATAAATATATTCCCGAGTCGGAACACAAATAAAAAGATTCCCGAGTCAGAACACAAATTAAAAGATTCCCGAGTCTGAACACAAATAAATATATTCCCGAGTCTGAACACAAATAAATATATTCCCGAGTCGGAACAAAAATAAAAAGATTCCCGAGTCTGAACACAAATAAAAAGATTCCCGAGTCTGAACACAAATAAATATATTCCCGAGTCGGAACACAAATAAAAAGATTCCCGAGTCTGAACACAAATTAAAAGATTCCCGAGTCAGAACACAAATTAAAAGATTCCCGAGTCGGAACAAAAATAAAAAGATTCCCGAGTCAGAACACAAATAAAAAGATTCCCGAGTCTGAACACAAATAAATATATTCCCGAGTCGGAACACAAATAAAAAGATTCCCGAGTCTGAACACAAATTAAAAGATTCCCGAGTCAGAACACAAATTAAAAGATTCCCGAGTCGGAACAAAAATAAAAAGATTCCCGAGTCAGAACACAAATAAAAAGATTCCCGAGTCTGAACACAAATAAATATATTCCCGAGTCAGAACACAAATAAAAAGATTCCCGAGTCTGAACACAAATAAATATATTCCCGAGTCAGAACACAAATAAAAAGATTCCCGAGTCTGAACACAAATAAATATATTCCCGAGTCTGAACACAAATAAATATATTCCCGAGTCGGAACACAAATAAAAAGATTCCCGAGTCAGAACACAAATTAAAAGATTCCCGAGTCTGAACACAAATAAATATATTCCCGAGTCGGAACACAAATAAAAAGATTCCCGAGTCTGAACACAAATAAATATATTCCCGAGTCGGAACACAAATAAATATATTCCCGAGTCGGAACACAAATAAAAAGATTCCCGAGTCAGAACACAAATTAAAAGATTCCCGAGTCTGAACACAAATAAATATATTCCCGAGTCGGAACACAAATAAAAAGATTCCCGAGTCAGAACACAAATTAAAAGATTCCCGAGTCTGAACACAAATAAATATATTCCCGAGTCGGAACACAAATAAAAAGATTCCCGAGTCGGAACACAAATTAAAAGATTCCCGAGTCTGAACACAAATAAATATATTCCCGAGTCGGAACACAAATAAAAAGATTCCCGAGTCGGAACACAAATAAAAAGATTCCCGAGTCGGAACACAAATAAAAAGATTCCCGAGTCAGAACACAAATTAAAAGATTCCCGAGTCTGAACACAAATAAATATATTCCCGAGTCGGAACACAAATAAAAAGATTCCAGAGTCAGAACACAAATTAAAAGATTCCCGAGTCTGAACACAAATAAATATATTCCCGAGTCGGAACACAAATAAAAAGATTCCCGAGTCGGAACACAAATAAAAAGATTCCCGAGTCAGAACACAAATTAAAAGATTCCCGAGTCTGAACACAAATAAATATATTCCCGAGTCGGAACACAAATAAAAAGATTCCTGAGTCAGAACATAAATAAAAAGATTCCCGAGTCTGAACACAAATAAATATATTCCCGAGTCGGAACACAAATAAAAAGATTCCTGAGTCAGAACACAAATAAATATATTCCCGAGTCGGAACACAAATTAAAAGATTCCCGAGTCTGAACACAAATAAATATATTCCCGAGTCGGAACACAAATTAAAAGATTCCCGAGTCTGAACACAAATAAATATATTCCCGAGTCGGAACACAAATAAAAAGATTCCCGAGTCTGAACACAAATAAATAAATTCCCGAGTCGGAACACAAATAAAAAGATTCCCGAGTCAGAACACAAATTAAAAGATTCCCGAGTCTGAACACAAATAAATATATTCCCGAGTCGGAACACAAATAAAAAGATTCCCGAGTCTGAACACAAATAAAAAGATTCCCGAGTCAGAACACAAATTAAAAGATTCCCGAGTCTGAACACAAATAAATATATTCCCGAGTCGGAACACAAATAAAAAGATTCCCGAGTCGGAACACAAATTAAAAGATTCCCGAGTCAGAACACAAATTAAAAGATTCCCGAGTCTGAACACAAATAAATATATTCCCGAGTCGGAACACAAATAAAAAGATTCCCGAGTCTGAACACAAATAAATAAATTCCCGAGTCGGAACACAAATAAAAAGATTCCCGAGTCAGAACACAAATTAAAAGATTCCCGAGTCTGAACACAAATAAATATATTCCCGAGTCGGACCACAAATAAAAAGATTCCCGAGTCAGAACACAAATTAAAAGATTCCCGAGTCTGAACACAAATAAATATATTCCCGAGTCGGAACACAAATAAAAAGATTCCCGAGTCGGAACACAAATAAAAATATTCCCGAGTCGGAACACAAATAAAGATACCCGAGTGTGAACGCAAATAAAAAGATTCCCGAGTGTGAACACAAATAAAAAGATTCCCGAGTCGGATCACAAATAAAGATACCCGAGTGTGAACACAAATAAGAAGATTCCCGAGTGTGAACACAAATAAAAATATTCCCGAGTCGGAACACAAATAAAGATACCCGAGTGTGAACACAAATAAGAAGATTCCCGAGTGTGAACACAAATAAAAAGATTCCCGAGTGTGAACACAAATAAAAAGAATCCCGAGTCGGAACACAACTTATTAGATTCCCGAGTCTGAACACAAATAAAACTATTCCGGAGCCGGAAAACAGATATAAAGATTCCCGAGTCAGAACACGAATAAAAAAGACGATTCGGTACGGGCTTTATTTTAAATAGTTTCACATTAGATTCAGTTTTTATGATATGTTTTATTAAATTTCCTATTTGTTGAATATTCTTCCGTTTTATTCTATTGAATTCGTAATATTCGCCGTGGCATATCCACGGGTCTCGATTATTTCGTTTTATTAATCTTAAGTTTCATAGAATAAAAAGTTCAGATACAACTTTGCCGAGCCATTTTTAATCTATTTCATTTAACTCAGATCTTTGCACTAGTACGTTAATAGAAACAAGAACGCTGACACCCGACAATTTGTCGCCACTCAGATCTTCGCACTAGCACGTTAATAAGAGTATTCTTCATGTATATATCTGAACGGGATCAAAATGGCGAATCTCTATTTGAGTGGAAAGTCAAGTTAGACACATTTAATGTCAGGTGCAACCCAGCCATTTACTTTGCATGGTTTTATGGCATATCAACCCATTTTCAAAATGAAGCACAAGTTTCCCGAGTTGGAAAACGAATAAAAAGATTTCCGAGTTTGAACACGAATAAAAAAAAATCCTTAATCAGAACACGTTGAAACATAAAAACATTTGAATTTAGGAAAACTCGTCCCGGGAAAACTCGTCTCGGGAAAACTCGTCTCGGGAAAACTCGTCTCCGGAAAACTCGTCTCGGGAAAACTCGTCCCCTTTCGCTAGGTAGGAAAACTGGTCCCTTATTGAATAAATATCGATTGAAAACACATTTTATGATCGTTCTTGAAGGAGATATTGCTTTTTAAAATAGACTATAGCCCTCCCCCCATAATATTTTTTAAAAAATATTTTTATTTGTTTAATGTTTTTTTTTTTTTTAAATAAAATCGATTGTCCGTTTTCTACCTAACTGGCTAAGTTCTTAGTGGTTTCACTTATTTTAAAGCGTTTATTATGTTCATACAAAGTTAATTACAATTTTTTTGGTTCTTATTTTAACGATGTTTTTTGGAGTCATAAAAACAATAATAAAAAAACAAAACAAAAAAATTAAAAACTGGGAGCGTTACTTTTTTGTTTTGGTTTTTTAATTATGATAGTTTTTTGTTGTTATGTTTTCGTTTTCTCTCATACCAAATGCACTCATGCGTTATTTAAAATAATAATTCTATCAATTATCAACATTTATTGTCGTCCTGTCAAATTTTGCAAAAATTAACTAATAAATCAAAAACGAAATATTTTTTGGCGCGAGAGATGCCATGTGCTAACAATCTCTCGTTAACTCATTTTTAATTTTTTAATTTTTACTTCAAAATTCTAAAATCAATCATTCAGAGAAAAAGTAATCACTAAATAAATTTATTAATCAATTTTATTGAAAACTCCGCTATCGTTTATCAAGAATCTTTTTAATTTCATTTTTTGTTGGCTGTTTTTCGTAGGGAGATATAGTTTTAACCACCCTCTCTAAATTATATTTTTAAAAATATTAAAATTTGGGTTTGTATTACTGTACACATAGATTCGAAAAAGTAGTTAAATAAACAAATATATAACAAATAAATGTTATCAAAGGCAAGATAGGTTGGGTTACCCGATAAGTTACTTTTCTACCAAACTGGATATAATTCTCGTGTTTTTATTCAATTTAACATGTTTATTGAGCTCGAAAAGCATACAGTGTTTACCGATGTATTGGAAAATTTAAAATGGCGGCCGACTCTCTCTTTAACACGGTAAGTTCGGAAAAAGGTGTAATAAATAATAAACTAGACAAAATACTGTTAGAAATTTGCTCAATATATATTACCGTGACATAACTTGATATATATTCGGTGTGTTTTTTAATAGTATTTTGTCTAGTTTATTATTTATAACACCTTTTCCCGAACTTATCGTGTTAAAGAGAGAGTCGGCCGCCATTTTGAATTTTCCAATACATCGGTAAACACTGTATGCTTTTTGAGCTGAATAAACATGTTAAATTGAATGAAAACACGAAAATTATATCCAGTTTGGTAGAAAAGTAATTTATCTTGCCTTTGATAACATTTATTTGTTATATATTTGTTTTTTGACAACTTTTTCGAATCTATGTGTACAGTAATACAAACCCGAAAATTGATTAATAAATTTATTTAGTGATTACTTTTTCTCTTAATGATTGATTTTAGAATTTTGAAGTAAAAATTTAAAAATTAATGAACGAGAGATTGTTAGCACATGGCATCCCTCGCGCCAGAAAAATATTTCGTTTTTAATTTATTAGTTAATTTTTGCAAAATTTGACAGGACGACAATAAATGTTGATAATTGATAAAATTATAATTTTAAATAACGCATGAGTGCATTTTGTATGAGAGAAAACAAAAACATAACAACAAAAAACTATCATAATTAAAAAACAAAAACAAAAAGCAACGAAAAATCGAATCGCTGCCTATTTTTAAATTTTTTGGTTTTGTTTTTAATTATTGTTTTTATGACTCCAAAAAACATCGTTAAAATAAGAACAAAAAAATTTGTAATTAACTTTGTATGAACATAATAAACGCTTTAATATAAGTGAAACCACTAAGAACTTAACCAGTTAGGTAGAAAACGGACACTTAGAAAATCGATTTTATTAAAAAAAAAAAAAAAAGAAAACATTAAACAAGTAAAAGTATTTTAATTTTAAATAACGCATGAGTGCATTTTGTATGAGAGAAAACGAAAACATAACAACAAAAAACTATCATAATTAAAAAACCAAAACAAAAAAAGTAACGCTCCCAGTTTTTAATTTTTTTGTTTTGTTTTTTATTATTGTTTTTATGACTCCAAAAAACATCGTTAAAATAAGAACAAAAAAATTTGTAATTAACTTTGTATGAACATAATAAACGCTTTAATATAAGTGAAACCACTAAGAACTTAGCCAGTTAGGTAGAAAACGGACACTTAGAAAATCGATTTTATTAAAAAAAAAAAAAAAATGAAACAAGTAAAAGTATTTTTTAAAAATATTAGGGGGGGGGCTATAATCTATTTTAAAAAATAATATCTCCTTCAAGAATGATCATAAAATGTGTTTTCAATCGATATTTATTCAATAAGGGACCAGTTTTCCTATCTAGCGAAAGGGGACCAGTTTTCCGGAGACGAGTTTTCCCGAGACGAGTTTTCCCGAGACGAGTTTTCCCGAGACGAGTTTTCCCGGAACGAGTTTTCCGGGCACCAAACATTTCTGTATCAGAACACGAATAAAATGATTACAGGGTAAAACCATGCATAAAAAGGTTCCTGAATTTGTATATGAAAAATAGATTCCAGAGTCAGAACATGAATATAAGATTCGTGAATCAGAACACGAATAACAAAAATTTCCGCCTCAAATATGAATGAAAACATCCCCGATTCACAACAATAATAAAAAGATTCCCG
>NW_027633546.1:684443-725163 GCF_053919585.1 Euprymna scolopes
GAAAGCGTGACACTTGTGCAGTTTAGATACACATATTACACACATATTATTATTTCAGGCCGGTCCGTAAACTATAGAATTAATCAAATGAGATTTCTTAGTATGACCACACCTTTTTTTTTCATTTATAATTTTATTTCAGTTTTATTTAATTTCAAATATTCACATCGCTTTTATTTTTAGTTTATAAATTGAAATACCAAACAAAAATCATAATTATATGTTGGTAATAAAAAAAATAATCTCATGTGAGATTCACTTGTGCAGTTTATAGACCGTGCTGTTCTTGGATAGAATATTTCAATTTTAATTGAAATTAACGTCTTTTTAATAATTTGTTAGATGGAAGCACGAATATAATATTATTTAAGGCCGGTCTGTAAACTGTAGAATTAGCGTGACAATTGTGCAGTTTAAAGACCGTGCTTTGCTTATAGACCGTGCTTTCCAAACGTTAGTTTATTCATTATTTTTCTGTAACTGTCTTTGAAATGGTTTGTCATATTCCAAACGGTAGGTACTTTTTCTATTAGACATTTTAATTTTAAATAAAAAATACCGCCGACCGCCAAATTTCTCTAACGGTTTTTTTTTTTTTTAATTTTATTTATTATTTTTCTGTAACTGTCTTTGAAATGGTTTGTCATATTCCAAACGGTAGGTACTTTTTCTATTAGACATTTTAATTTGTAATAAAAAAAATACCGCCGACCGCCAAATTTCTCTAACGGTTTTTTTTTTTTTTTTTAATTTTATTCATTATTTTTCTGTAACTGTCTTTGAAATGGTTTGTCATATTCCAAACGGTAGGTACTTTTTCTATTAGACATTTTAATTTGTAATAAAAAAATACCGCCGACCGCCAAATTTCTCTAACGGTTTCTTTTTTTAATTTTATTTATTTTTCTGTAACTGTCTTTGAATTTTTTGTCATATTCCAAACGTTAGGTAGTGTTTATATTAGACATTTTAATTTTTAATAAAAATACCGCCGACCGCCAAATTTCTCTAACTGTTTTTTTTTTTAATTTTATTTATTATTTTTCTGTAACTGTCTTTGAAATGGTTTGTCATATTCCAAACGGTAGGTACTTTTTCTATTAGACATTTTAATTTGTAATAAAAAAATACCGCCGACCACCAAATTTCTCTAACTGTTTTTTTTTTAAATTTTATTCATTATTTTTCTGTAACTGTCTTTGAAATGGTTTGTCATATTCCAAACGGTAGGTACTTTTTCTATTAGACATTTTAATTTGTAATAAAAAAATACCGCCGACCGCCAAATTTCTCTAACGGTTTTTTTTTTTTTTTAAATTTTATTCATTATTTTTCTGTAACTGTCTTTGAAATGGTTTGTCATATTCCAAACGTTAGGTAGTGTTTCTATTAGATATTTTAATTTTTAATAAAAATTACCGCCGACCGCCAAATTTCTCTAACGGTTTCTTTTTTTAATTTTATTTATTTTTCTGTAACTGTCTTTGAATTTTTTGTCATATTCCAAACGTTAGGTAGTGTTTCTATTAGATATTTTAATTTTTAATAAAAAATACCGCCGACCGCCAAATTTCTCTAACGGTTTTTTTTTTCTTTTAAATTTTATTTATTATTTTTCTGTAACTGTCTTTGAAATGGTTTTTCATATTCTAAACGTTAGGTACTTTTTCTATTAGATATTTTAATTTTTAATAAAAAATACCGCCGACCGCCAAATTTCTCTAACGGTTTCTTTTTTTTTTAATTTTATTCATTATTTTTCTGTAACTGTGTTTGAAATGTTTTGTCATATTCCAAACGTTAGGTACTTTTTCTATTAGATATTTTAATTTGTAATAAAAAATACCGCCGACCGCCAAATTTCTCTAACGGTTTTTTTTTTTTTAATTTTATTTATTATTTTTCTGTAACTGTCTTTGAAATGTTTTGTCATATTCCAAACGTTAGGTAGTGTTTCTATTACATATTTTAATTTGTAATAAAAATTACCGCCGACCGCCAAATTTCTCTAACGGTTTTTTTTAATTTTATTTATTATTTTTCTGTAACTGTGTTTGAAATGTTTTGTCATATTCCAAACGTTAGGTACTTTTTCTATTAGACATTGTAATTTTTAATAAAAAATACCGCCGACCGCCAAATTTCTCTAACGGTTTTTTTTTTTTTAATTTTATTTATTTTTCTGTAACTGTCTTTGAAATGTTTTGTCATATTCCAAACGTTAGATACTTTTTTCTGTTAGATATTTTAATTTGTAATAAAAAATACCGCCTCTAACGGTTTCTTTTTTTTTAATTTAATTTATTTTTCTGTAACTGTATTTGAAATGGTTTGTCATATTCCAAACGTTAGTTACTTTTTCTATTAGATATTTTAATTTGTAATAAAAAATACCGCCGACCGCCAAATTTCTCTAACGGTTTCTTTTTTTTAATTTTATTTATTATTTTTCTGGAACTGTGTTTGAAATGTTTTGTCATATTCCAAACGTTAGGTACTTTTTCTATTAGACATTGTAATTTTTAATAAAAAATACCGCCTACCTCCAAATTTCTCTAACGGGTTTTTTTTTTTTACTTTTATTTATTTTTCTGTAACTGTGTTTGAAATGTTTTGTCATATTCCAAACGTTAGGTACTTTTTCTATTAGATATTTTAATTTGTAATAAAAAATACCGCCGACCGCCAAATTTCTCTAACTGTTTTTTTTTTTAATTTTATTTATTATTTTTCTGTAATTGTATTTGAAATGTTTTGTCATATTCCGAACGTTAGGTAGTGTTTCTATTAGATATTTTAATTTGTAATAAAAATTACCGCCGACCGCCAAATTTCTCTAACGGTTTTTTTTTCTTTTAAATTTTATTTATTATTTTTCTGTAACTGTCTTTGAAATGGTTTTTCATATTCCAAACGTCAGGTACTTTTTCTATTAGATATTTTAATTTGTAATAAAAATTACCGCCGACCGCCAAATTTCTCTAACGGTTTTTTTTTCTTTTAAATTTTATTTATTATTTTTCTGTAACTGTGTTTGAAATGTTTTGTCATATTCCAAACGTTAGGTACTTTTTCTATTAGACATTGTAATTTTTAATAAAAAATACCGCCGACCGCCAAATTTCTCTAACGGTTTTTTTTTTTTTAATTTTATTTATTTTTCTGTAACTGTCTTTGAAATGTTTTGTCATATTCCAAACGTTAGATACTTTTTTCTGTTAGATATTTTAATTTGTAATAAAAAATACCGCCTCTAACGGTTTCTTTTTTTTTAATTTAATTTATTTTTCTGTAACTGTATTTGAAATGGTTTGTCATATTCCAAACGTTAGGTACTTTTTCTATTAGATATTTTAATTTTTAATAAAAAATACCGCCGACCGCCAAATTTCTCTAACGGTTTCTTTTTTTTAATTTTATTTATTATTTTTCTGGAACTGTGTTTGAAATGTTTTGTCATATTCCAAACGTTAGGTACTTTTTCTATTAGACATTGTAATTTTTAATAAAAAATACCGCCGACCGCCAAATTTCTCTAACGGTTTCTTTTTTTAATTTTATTTATTATTTTTCTGTAACTGTCTTTGAAATGTTTTGTCATATTCCAAACGTTAGGTAGTTTTCTAAAGTATTTTATTTAATTGATATTTTTATTTTTAATAAAAAAAAACAGGACGTTTATGTTTATGTTCGAAAAACATTCAGTGTTTATCGATATATTTAAAGAAGACAAATGTTGGCGAGATGTCTCTTGAATACGTGAAGTTAAAATGAGTTTAAACTGAAAAATTATACAAAATGCTATTATAAACTCACTTAATATATGTTCCGGTCAGATAGGCGGACAAATATTGGGTGTGTTTCTGACAGTATTTTGTATAATTTTTTAGTTTTAACTCTTTTTCCTAACCTTAATGTAAGGCACGGAAATAGTAAGATTAGTAATTGTGGATGTGTATTTTCCCCCCTAAAGTCCAACCCTATCCTCACCGTGGTAGGGGGGTGTAACGTTGTAGTTTAACAGCTACACGGCTAAATGGGCTCTGGCAAAAAAGAAATCCAGAAAATGTCGGCATGAGTTTGTTGCGTCCGTCATCTGGTCGTCTTTTTATACGCTTGCATGTGGCGAGCAAAAAGGCGTGAAGGGGGCAGGCTGAAAGGAGAACAATACCCGAAAGATGTAAACCGAACGAAAGAGAAAAATGGGCCTCCCGTTTGCTTCCAAGGCCCCAATTGAGTGTGTTCTCCCCAGCCTGCTCCCAGTTTCCCCGACTTTGCATGCAACTGGGTGTGAGCTTTCGAAAGCTCTTTTCTCAGTGTCGGGGTGTTGACTCCACTTCTAAGTTAACAAATAGCTGCAAGTCTGGGTACGGTCCGATTGGTTCCGAAGCTGTTCCGATGTGAGGTGCGCTTTCGAATCTCCCCATGGGGGCTACCCTCTAAGCAGGCGACACGTGCTCGTGTTACTATGTAATGCATGCTTGCCTCGACTCGACTAAGGACGACTAGAGTTTGACTAGATTGTGTGCTCACAAGCCGCTTTAAGGCCGCTTTTATTATTCCTACTGTCTACAAACTCCGAAACGGTATGGTAGTGCAATTATATATGACGGTCCTCCGATACGAAATGGTAGTGCAATTATATATGACCGTCCTCCGATATGATAGTAGGAATGCCAGTTTTGTGAGCGATCATCGCCGTCTTATGAACACAAACTAGTGGTATCTTTACGAATCCTGTTGGGTAGAGAGAACACCTGTTTTCTGCTCCGCCGTTTATTCTGAGTAGAAACCGCTTTTTAGGAGATGTTTGCAGCAAAGCTTGTTTTTATATAGTGCCCCTCATTTCGGGAGTTCATCACCTCACTGCCCAGACGAGAGCTTTCCCGGGCGGAACCTCTTTTTTTTTTTTTTTTTTACTTTAATGGCGAACGAACAGTCACCAGCAAGTGGTCTGCTCCGACAGGACGATGAGTATAGTATCACCCATTCTTCTTTCTATTTCGATTTCAGTCTTTGTAATTTGAAAATTTCATTTAACTGTTTCCATTGTTCGAGCTTTCACACAGCAGTAGATTATCAACACTATAAATATGATCTGTTTTTTATAGATTGGAACAAGCAACAAAACCTAGCAGCATCACCGTTCCTGTCTGCCACATGTGTTGTGAAGTTTGAATCAAGTATTTCTTTCTTTGCGTTAAAGCACATCTGGGTACAATAAAACTCTGTATGATGTATGTCTATTTGTTTCTTCCAACATTAGCATCTCAAAGTCTTTGCAGCAATCATTGTCATAGAAGTAGAGTAAGTATTCTTTTTCTTTCCTTCTGTGTGTATATCTTTGTAATTTCATGTACTCCTCTTGATCATGATGGAATTCTACTATCAGCTGTTGTGAGAATTATGTGGATTGAAAAAAACAACTGAATCCAGCAGCATAACCTATCCTGGCTGCCACATGTTTCCTGTAGTTACAGAAGTCCTCAAGTAAGTGTGTCTTTCTTTGTGTACATGCACATCTGGGTAGAATCAAATTCTAAACTATTAGCTTTATTTAAATGAATGCAGTTCTGCTTGTATTTCTTCTCATCAGCTAACTTATGCAACTACAAAAAAATTAGTACATAGGTGTTTGATCAAAGCCAGAAAGTTAAATATATCATTTAAAAAAACCCATTAGTCATGTTATTGTCTCTCTTTATTATATAAATCTAAAAAAAAGTGCTTAAATAATTAAAAGGAAAAACCATCACAGTAAAAATTTTATATATATGTAACAAAGAACACAAAAACATTAAATTGCCATGAGTTTCAGCAAGAACCAGAAAAGAGAAAAAGTGAAGATGACACCTGGGAGGTAACAGGTAAGAATTTTCTTTATTTCTTTTATTTCTTGTTTTGAATAGCACATAGATTTTTTTTCATGTGTCAATTAAAAAAGATAACCCAAGTCAAAAAATTGATGGAAAAAAAAACTTCTAATAATTATGTAGTCTATATACAAACACTTTTAATAATTATGTGATCTATATGCAAATTGTCTCCGTTGAATATATATATATATACTAGCATGGGCTCCCGTCGTTTCCCGGGTGTTTGGCGGTGTATGCTGCCCCACCAACCAACCCAAAAAAACAAACAAAAAAACGGTCAATTTTTTTCAAATTTGACCCCTTTTAGCAACCCTTAAAATTTATTGTTTTGTGGTCAAATTAAGTTAGAGCCATGTCCAAGGAAACTATATCTAAAAATTTCAAGTGTTCAGACCCATAATTGTCGGAGGAGTTTTGTAGAGTTCTCAAAGGTCAAATCGTTGAACTTTGACCCCTTAATCGCCAAATTTCTGTCCAAAAACCAATCACATAGATATTCACATATCTAAGTACCCTGTATATCAAATTCTGAGTCTGTAGACTAAAAATTGACAGAGTTATTGCATAGGGAAATGTACACAGACACATACACAGACATTTTCACTTTTATAGATAGATATATGAGAGACAGAAAGATATATACAGTGATTAATGAATTAGTAGAGATAGTTGTTAAATTTTTGGAAATATGTTTGGCAATTTAGATGACAAGACTTACTGTTAGAGTGCTCAATGCATTAGTAGAGCTAACTGTTAAGATTTAAAATATATATATATAGAAATTGAAATGACAGGACTTATATGTAGAGTGCTCAATACATCAGTAGAGCAAGTTAATAAGTTAAAAAATGCATACGTCAATTAAGATGACCACACTTTTTTGTATTGTTTAAATATGACATATTATAATATACATTTTACTAATTTTATTCACATTTTTATGAATTCTCAATGAGAAATCTAAAATGTCAATATTGCTCTATATATGATAAAGCACTCACATATAATTTTCTTTCAATAATATAAACGTTTGATAATATCAGCTCTTTCTAGTATTGAGCACTATTTACAGTGTAATTAAGTAAAAATCTAAAATGTCTTAATTGCTCTATGTCTTATTGAGCACTCTTATATAACTCTTGTTAAATCTTAATGTTTATATATCCTGTAATAAAATAAACGTTTGATAATATCAGCTCTGTCTAGTTTTGAGTACTATTTAAAGTGTAATTATTAAGTAAAAACCTAAATAAAATGTCTTTATTGCTCTGTCTTATTGAGCACTCCTATATAACGCCCGTTTATATCTATTTGAATAAAAGTAACCTGTAATAATATCAGCTCTTTTTCCCAAGCTCTGTATTTAGTTTTGAAAACATTTGTCATTTATAGCAGAGAAAATTCCTTAATAGTGCTCAATGTATGAGTTAAGCTTTGGAGTTATTTGAAAAATATAAATTTGTTATGCGATCCAAAATTTTCTTTGAGACTGCAAAATAGATAAGTACAGCTCTGTAGTGAGTTTTAAAATTGTGTATTGCGAGTATGCTGGAAAAGTAATTACCAGAGTGCTTAATACTGTGGTAGATTTCTGTGGAAAGATTTGAAAGAATTTTTCTCATTTATTCTAGACAAATTTACTTCGAGTAAAGCTCTTTCGTAAGTTTAAAAAATATATATGCCAATGATGCTTGCATGTGTTCCATAGTTTAATATATCTGTGTAGTAAATTTTTAAATTGCATTGTTTAATTATGCAAGACGAATTTACTTTGAGAGTGCTCAATGCATTTATAGAGCTTTGTAGTAAGATTTGGAAACATTTTGGCAATTATTTTAGACAAATCTACTTCCAGGGTGCTCAATATATTAGTAGAGCTAAATAAAACATTTGAGAAACAGATATGGCATTTCAACTGCATAAATTTATTTTGACAGAGTTCAATACATTAGTAGAGCTAAATATAGACTTTCAAAAAACATGTATGGCAATTCAGCTACACGAATATACTTTAAGAGTGCTCAGTACATTAATAGACGAAAGCATAAAATTCAGAAAACATGAAGAGCTCTGCATTATGTTTTGAAAACAAATGTCAATACGTAAGTATAGATATACTGTAATTTTTAAAAATATGTATATATATGACAAGAATTTAAAACAAGTTTCCTATTTGAGAGCTCTATGGTAACTTTAAAAAACATATTTCCAAATTATGTTAGACAAATTGTCTTTGAGAGTGCTCATTTCTAAGTAGAGGTCTGTAGAAATTTTTTTCGACATGTTCGGCAATATAAGTACATATCAGTTAATAAGTAGAGCTATATAGTGAGTTTTGTAAATTTATATGGCACTTATCCTAGACAAGTTAACTCTTGTAGCTGTGCAATACATAAGTAGAGTTCTGCATTAATTTTGGGGTATGGTTCTCATTTTATTAGGGCAATAACTTGGACACATTTTACTCTGGACAGATCCATTGAGGACAACCAAAGGTACCCTGTTTTATTCCACTCTGCTGAATAAGACTTATCCGTCTTGATTCACTCTTGGGACATTAAAACAAAAAAAGGTGAAGAATTAAAAAAAAGAATGCAAAAATATAAATGCCTTTGCAAGTCATTCATTTTCACTTTCATAACACAAAAACAGCTGTAAGAAATTGATAAAAGAATGCACAAACAATAAAATACAACTTTGCTGTCTTGGAACCTGAAATCAGTAAAAACTTCCCCTACTGAAATTCCCGCACACCTCAAAAAAAAAAAAAAAAAAAAAAAAAAAAAGAATCCTTCCCAATGCAATACTTTTCAAGCAATTACAGTGTCAGACTTGGTACTGCAATGACTCTGTAAACTAAGAAAATATATATATAAAAAAATGTTTAAGAAAAATTGATTCATGTTAACCCCTCTCCCAACACCACAGGTTAACTAAAAAAATACTTGATTAAAGCAAGACACAATTACAAATGTGTATGAAAAACAAATAAAAAATCAACCAAGCAATGGCTCCTGATTTTCTGCTGTTTGATGGAATGTAAGTGGGCATACAGCCTGGATAATTTTCAAAGGTGAGTGATGATATTCATTATTATTGTCTTTTTGGATTAGTTCAGATATATCTCATAACTATAATTGTTTTATGTATATATTTACATGTCTATATGATATGTGTACTATTTGCGTGTTCGCTATAGAAAAAAGTCTACATAAAATCTAAGTGTATTCTTATGAAAAATTAACCAGTAAAAACAATGCTTGTGTTCCCTGTCTGTATTTATCTTGATCTGTCTATCTCTCTTTTTTTATTCTTTATCCTTATTCCCCCTCTCGTCATCCCCTATGTGTGAACATAAATTTCAACATGTCTAGATAGATAAGCTTCTGATTTACCGATACCTACCTCCCGTTTACGTCTTGATATATCAAGGTAAGAGAAGGCGTCGATCGGGCACTTCCAGACACCAACCTACGAGGTGTACAGAAAGAAAAGAATAAAAACAAAGTCCCGATATGCCTAGCAGATTACAAGGCATTTTTCGACGTCTACATGCACCCAAGGTGGCAGTAGGCGTCGATCAGGCATTTCCAGACACTTACTTACACTGTTTTGTACTTAGAAAATTTCAATTGAATACACGCTGACATGTCTTGGCCTATAAGCTTCTCATCTACCTATACCTACATCCCCTCTTGTTTGGACTTAAATATTTTCAATTGATTGCACGCTGACACGTATTGGCTTATTAGCTTCTTATCTACCGGTACCTGCATCCCCTCTTATTTGGACTGAGAAATTTTCATTGAATACACGTTGACTTGTCTTGGCCTATTAGCTTCTTATCTACCATAACCTACATCCCCTCTTGTTTAGAATGCGTGTATTCAGGTGAAAATTTCTAACACGTCATTGCTTATTAGCTTCTCATGCACCGATACCTACACCCCCTCTTGTTTTGACTTGGAAATTTTCATTGAATACACGTTGACTTGTCTTGGCCTATTAGCTTCTTATCTACCTATACCTACATCCCCTCTTGTTTAGACTTAGTGTGTATTCAGTTGAAAATTTCTGACACGTCATGGCCTATTAGCTTCGCATCTACCGGTACCTACATCCCCTCTTGTTTGGACTTAGAAGTTTTCATTTGAATACACGTTGACTTGTCTTGGCCTATTAGCTTCTAATCTAACGGTATCTACACCCCCTCTCGTTTGGACTTAGAAATTTTCAATTGAATACACGTGTACTTGTCTTCGCTTGTTAACTTCTTATCTACGGGAACCTACACCCTCTCTATTTGGGACTGAGAAATTTTCATTGAATACCCGTTGTCTTGTCTTAGCCTATTAGCTCCTCATCTACTTATACCTACATCCCCTCTTGTTTGAACTTAAATATTTTCAATTGATTGCACGCTGACACGTCTTGGCCTATTAGCTTATCTACTGGTACCTACATCCCCTCTTATTTGGGCTGAGAAAGTTTCAATTGCATACACATTGACTTGTCTTGGCCTATTATCTTATCTACCGGTACCTACATCCCCTCTTGTTTGGACTTAGAAATTTTCAATTGAACACACGTTGACTTGTCTTGGCCTATTAGCTTCTCATCTACCTATACCTACATCCCTTGTTTGGACTTAGAAATTTTCAATGTAATACACGCTGACTTGTCTTTGCTGGTTAGCTTCTTATCTACCGGTACCTAAATCCCCTCTTATTTGGACTTTGAAAGTTTCAATTGATTTTACGTTGACTTGTCTTGGTCTATTAGCTTCTTATCTTCCTATACCTACATCCCCTCTTGTTTAGACTTAGAAATTTTCAACTCAATACACGCTGACAGGTCATGGCCTATTAGCTTCTCCTCTACCGGTACCTTCACCCCTCTTGTTTGGACTTAGAAATTTTCATTTCAATATATGTTGACTTCTCTTGGCCTACTAGCTTCTTATCTTCCTATATCTACACTCCCTTTTTTTTGAACTCTGAAATTTTCAATTAAATGCACGTTGACTTGTCTCGGTCTATTAGCTACTTATCTTCCTATACCTAGTTCCCCTCTTGTGTAGATTTCAAAATTTTCAATATAATACACTTTGACTTGTCTTGTCCTATTAGTTTCTAATCTACCTATACCTACATCCCCTCTTGTTTGGCCTTAGAAATTTTCATTTGAATACACGTTGACTTGTCTTGGCCTATTAGCTTCTCATCTCGTACGTACATCCCCTCGTGTTTGGACTTAAAAAATCTTCATTTGAATACACGCTGTCATGTCTAGGCCTTTAGCTTCTTATCTACGTGAACCTACACCCCCTCTGTTTTGGACTGAGAAATTTTCATTGAATACACGGCCTATTAGCTTCTCATCTTCCTATACCTACATCCCCCCATTGTTTGGACTTAAATATTTTCAATTGATTGCACGCTGACAAGTCTTGGCCTATTAGCTTATCTACCGTTACCTACATTCCCTCCTGTTTGGACTGAGAATTTTCATTGAATACACATTGACTGGTCTTGGACTATTAGCTTCTTATCTACCTATACCTACATCCCCTCTTGTTTGGACTTAGAAATTTTCAATTGCAAACACGTTCACTTGTCTTTGCTGGTGAGCTTCTTATCTGCCGGTACCTACATCCCCTCTTATTTGGACTTAGAAATTTTCAATTGATTACACGTTGACCTTTCTTGGCTTAATAGCTTCTCATCTATCGCTATCTACAGCTCCCCCCCCTTGTTTGGACTTAGAAATTCTTAATTGAATACACACTGACATGTCTAGGCCTATTAGCTCCTTATCTATCGCTACCTACACCCCCTCTTGTTTGGAGCGTGTATTCAAATGAAAATTTCTGACATGTATAGGCCTATTAGCTTCTTATCTACCGGAACCTTGTTTAGACTTAGAAATTTTCAACTGAATACAGGCTGACAGGTCATGGTCTATTAGCTTCTCAGCTACCTGTACCTACATCCACTCTTTGGACTTAATTCTAAACTGACTACACGCTAACACGTCATGGCCTATTAGCTTCTAATCTAACGGTACCTACATCCCCTCTTGTTGAGACAAAGAAAATGGCTATTGAATACACGTTGACTTGTCTTGGCCTATTAGCTTCTTATCTACCGGTACCTCTTGTTTGGACTTAGAAATTTTCAATTGAATACACGTTGACTTGTCTTGTCCTATTAGTTTCTAATCTACCTATACCTACATCCCCTCTTGTTTGCCCTTAGAAATTTTCATTTGAATACACGTTGACTTGTCTTGGCCCATTAGCTTGTCATCTACCGGCACCTACATCCCCTCTTTCTTGTTTGGACTTCGAAATTTTCAACTGAATACACACTGAAACGTCATGGCGTTTTAGGTGCTCATCTACCGGTACCTACACCCCCTCTTGTTTGGACTTAGAAATTTATGTTTGAATACACGTTGACTCGTCCTGGTCTATTAGATTCTCATCTACATATACCTACGTTCTCTATGGTTTGGAGTTAGACATTTTCAATTGAATACACGCTGACATGTCTTGGTGAAGTAGCTTCTAATCTACTTATACCATCATCCCCTCTTGTTTGGGCTTAGAAATTTTCACTTGAATACACGTTGACATATCTTGGCCTATTAGCTTCTTATCTACCGGTACCTGCATCCTCTATTGTTTAGACTTGGAAATTTGCATTTAAATACACGTTGACTTGTCTAGGTCTATAGCAGTCTCATCTACCTATACCTACGTCCTATATTGTTTGGACTTAGAAATGTTTATTTGAATACACGTTGACTTATCTTGGTCTATGGGATTCTCATCTACCTATACTTACGTTCTCTATTGTTTGGAGTTAGAAATGTTCATTTGAATACACGTTTACTTGTCTTGGTCTATTATCTTCTCATCTACCTATACTTACGTCCCCTCTTGTTTGGAGTTAAAAATTTTCATTTGAATACACGCTGACATGTGTTGGTCTATTAGCTTCTCATTTACCTATACCTACACCCTCTCTTGTTTGGACTTCGTTGACATGTCTTGGTCTACTAGCTTTTTATTTACCGCTATATACTCTCTTGTTTGAACATAGAAATTTTAATACACGTTGACATGTCTTGCTCTATAAGCTTCTCATCTACCGGGACCTACATCCTCTGTTGTTTGAACTAAGAAATTGTCAATCGAATACACAGTGAATTGTCTTGGCCAATTAGCTTATCTACCGGTACCTACATCCCCTCTTGTTTTGACTTAGAAATTTTCATTTGAATACACGTTGACTTGTCTTGGCCGATAAGCTTGTTATCTATCTATAACTACATTCCCTCTTGTTTTGACTTAGAAATTTTCAATTGAATACACATTTACTAGTCTTGGCCTATTAGCTTATCTACCTATACCTACATCCCCTCTTGTTTGGACTTAGAAATTTTCAATTGAGTACCCGCTGACATGTCTTGGCCTACTAGCATCTTATCTACAGGCACGTACATCCGCTCTTGTTTGGACTTAGAAATATCCAATTGAATCCATATTGGCCTGACTTGGTCTATAGGATTCTCTTCTGTCTATACCTACATCCTCTATTGTTTGGACTTAAAGATTTTCATTGGAATACATGCTGACATCTCTTCGTCTAGTAGCTTCTTATCTATCAATACCTACATCCCCTCTTGTTTTGACTTAGAAATTTTCATTTGAATACACGTTGACTTGTCTTCGTCTATAGGTTTTCCTCAACCTATACGTACATCCTCTACGTTTTGGACTTAGAAATTTTCAATTGAATACACTTTGACTTGTCTTGGCCTATTAGCTTCTTATCTACCTGTACCTACATCTCTTATTGGGAGTTAGAAATATTCAATTAAATACATGTTGACTTGTCTTGGTCTATTAGCTTCTCATCTACCTATACCTACATCCCCTCTTATTTTGATTTAGACATTTTCATTTGAATACACGTTGAATTTTCTTGGCCTGTTAGCTTCTCATCTACCTATACCTACATCCCTCTTGTTTGGACATAGAAATTTTCATTTGAATACACGTTGACTTGTCTTGGTCTATAGGATTCTCATCTGTCTATACCTACATCCCCTCTTGTTTGGACTTGGAAATTTTTTATATGAATACACGCTGACATGTCTTGGTCTAGTAGCTTCTTATCTACCGGTACCTACATCCCCTCTTGTTTTTACTTAGAAATATTTAATTGAATACACGTTGACTTGTCTTGGCCTATAAGCTTGTTATCTATCTATAACTACATCCCCTCTTGTTTTGACTTAGAAATTTTCAATTGAATATTCCGGGCCTTAATAAGTGGTGACTTCCATGTAAAAAAAAATAAAATAAAAAAAATAAAAACTGACCTTCGCCATTATTTTTTTAAATTCTAACTATGAAATTTTGCTGACTATATCATTCAAAGACGGTAGTGTTTTAAATATATGGTTAAGTGTCAGTTTTTGTCATTTAGAACAAATACTTATAAAGATTCACCGCTCACTCATTTTTTGGACCAAATTTCAAACAATTATTACCGTTTATAGATCACCTTCGCAGCTATATTGTGACAAATAAGTTTCAATTTTCATTCAGTAAGACAAAAATTATGATGAATTTTCTGGTGTTCAAAATCGTAAAAAAATAGGTGAGCTTCTTATGACTGGTTTACATAGCAACCACCTCTCGTCATGACTACTGTTGCTACTAATTCTAAAAGAGAAGTAACAAGTGAGAATGAAAGCATGAAAGGGAGATAATTGGGGGATTTTATTGAAAGCAGACGAGTGCCGTCCATTGTTATTACATGTGTTTATGTGGGCCAAAAAATAAGACTGAAATTAAACAAAGAACAGGTGAATTTATTGGAAGCCTAGAAAAAGCATGGATTACAATAGAAAAATGCGAGCATGAAAAGTAATATGGCTAAGCTTAAACATAGAAAAATAAATGACTAGTTGTTAAAACTGGAAAAGAAAAGGGCAAGACATTCTAATAAAAATTACTTGGATGGGTTGAAGAGTGTGGTGCAATCAGGTAGCCACTAGCAGATCCTGGGCGTCACAGTAGGACTCAGTCGAAAATAAACCAATGCTTGGCTTCAGAATGAGTGCTAGGACTTTGTACCCTTTTCTCACTGCCTTCCTCATTTCTCGACCTTAACCAGCTGGACTACTTTGTTTGATCATACATCGAGAACATCACCGACATGACCTCTCACAACAACAAAGCCCGGTTGATCGCCGCCATCTGCCGAGTATTCGCCGAGCTCCCGCCAGCGCTTGTGGAAAACACATGCTCCTTGTTCCGGACCCATATCAAGGTGGCGATTGAGGCTGAAGGCGGTTACACTGATGATGTGTTAGCTCTACTATATATTCATGTTTCCTGAATTGATTTTTTTTCAATAAAAAGTTTATAAATAAGGTTGTAGTATAGTTTTCTTAAGACCGACACTTTTATCGTTCCATCTTTGATGTATACATATATATATATATATATATATATATATATATATATATATATATGATGGAATTTCTTTTACCCAAACGAACGAACCAGGTTTATCATGTACAAAATTAACTTTTTGTTGGTAACATCAGATGGCAATCACATCTGACGAGTTGGTGAGAAATAAATTTTTATGAAAACATAAAATCATAAAATTGTCATCCCATTAACGAAACGGCTGTAATGAAGAGATCCAAGATGAAATAAACAAGAGTTACATAAAAAAATGTAAGTCTTTGAATTTCAGTAAAGTTTGTATATATATATATATATATATATATATATATATATATATATATATATATACGCGTTTATATGTGTGTCAATATATGTATATGTAAACTGATAAATATACTACAAATTAAACATCACAATAATGGTGCAACATATTTTGAAATTAGAAAAATAAAAACACAAAAAAACTTTGTTTTAGCATGTTAAAAGTATTTAGGTTGGTAGATAATTAAATTCTACTGTATTGGTATAAGTTTTTTCTTTCTGTTTCTTGCTTTTTACAATTTTCGACTAAATACTTCTAAATTAAGCGGGGTTGCTTAGATCATATTTTAAACTGAACTTCGGAGGCAGGAATGCCCCCCACCTAAAATGTACTTGGAAATTTTGTTTTCGATTTTATAGCGAGATTTAAGAATAGTTAGCCGAAAAAAAGGTGAAAAACAAAGCAAATAATCAATAAATAATTGTTACCAAAGGCAATAAATGCTACTTTTTTTACTTACATGAATGAGTTTATTTTATGTTTTAAAGTATTTTCAAGCGCTTTTCTTTATTTTTTAATCTAAAATTGCGGTTGTGTGGGTGCGAAATATCTCCAGATTTTCTAGAATTCTCCGCTAGATTGCAAACGAAATCTCCAGTTCTAGCAGGAAAACCGCTACATTGGAAACACTGGTCACGTGACAGGAAGCGGTAATAATTAATTGTCCCTAAATAAAAAAATGGCCTATCGGTACAAAGAAAACCACCTATTTATCATAGAAAAATTAAGTATAATGTTATAATTAAAAAGAAATATATAAAAACACACATGGATATAGTAACCATATTATACCAAAAGGTGGAAGCCATCCGTCCAGTGGTTTTTAGACTATTAATTGCGAACGAACGAAGAATTACATTTTTATAGAGAGAGAGAGGGATTTATAAGTATGCAAAATTTAACCAACCTTCATGAGATATATTGTGTCATAACTAAAGTACTGGAGCGCACATTCAGGGTCGTGTGCAGCCTCATTCAAATTTATAGAAAACGTTAGTAGTTGGAATTCCGTCCTAAAAATGGGCTCGAATGTATATATCATGTCATCTGAATAGTAATAATAATAATAATGATAACGATGATAATGATAATAATAATAATAATAATAAAGGCGTGTGACAGGATCCCCCAAGCATGGATAATTGAATGCTTAAAATGTATAAAATACCAAGCAGGATCATCAACATGATTGAAAAAGCGATGAGAACATGGAGACTGGAACTGACAGCTGATGGACAACACATAACAGAAATCAACATACAAAGAGGCATCTTCCAAGGAGATTCGCTATCACAATTACTGTTCATCATAGCCATGATGCCCCTGAACAATATATTGAAAAATTGCCAAGTCGGATACTAGTTCTCTAACACGGAGGAAAATCTGAACTTCCTGATGTACATGGACGATCTGAAACTTTTTTGCGAGGACCGAAAATGAACTAGAGACATTAATGAATATCTTCTTGAAACCAACTTATATAACAGAAACCTAACAAAAGGCTAAAATACATGGGTAGTATCACTCTGGACTGTTCATAGGGTGGACTAAAGCAGAACTGAAACAACTTGATCAGAAGACTAGGAAACTCATGACCATGCACAACGCACTAAACTCGAAGGACGATATTGACCGACTCTACGTAAAAGGGAAAGACGGCGGAAGGGGACTGGTTTGTATAGAAGACTACGAATGACAAAAAAAAAGAACCAGAAAAATATATAATTCAAAACATTGAAAGAATAATCATGGCAACAAGAGACACTGAATAAATCAATAAAACAGAAAACAGAGATAAAGGATAAGACAATAAAAGAAAAATGGGAAGAGAAACAACTACAGGGAAGACTCATAAAAGGATGACAAAACATGAAAATAACGAAAACACTTGGACATGGATGCGAAAAAGACACATAAGCCAAGAAACTGAATCCCTAATAACTCCAGCACAAAATAACTCGATAAAAACTAATCAGCTCAAATCGAGGATCGACAAAACACAAGAAAACAGCAAATGTAGACTCTGTGGACAAAGAGACGAGACAGTAACCCATATAGTAAATGAATGCAGCTAACTGGGTAGTACACTAGGAAGTATGCAAACAACTGTATCTCGAACGCACAGACAAGTGGTACAAACATAAGCCGGCAACAGTACTTGAAAACAACAATCACAAAATCCTATGGGACATGGACATACAAACTGATAAACCCATCCAAGCAAGAAGACCAGATGTCGTAATAATTAACAAGAACGAAAAGTTCTGACAAAGCGTAGACTTCACAGGGTGAATATCAAAAGAAACGGGTAAATACACAGAGCTAGTCAGAACTGAAAAGGATATGGGAAATAAAGAAAATCAAAATAATACCTTTAATAGTAGGAGCACTAGGAACAATCCCGAAAAAACTGTAAAAAAAGAATCGGAGAAATCGGAATCAGAGTAATGGCTGGAAAGATAGAACGAATATAATGAAACCAGCTGAAATATTAAGGAAAACCCTTGAATATTTTTTTTTGATTGATGATTTCTGCCCATCAACCATTACTCTTATGAGCCTATCAGAGAGAAATGATTTAATTATTGAGAAAACATTTCCAGTTATACCGTAGCTGGGAATCTTGTGAAGTAGGCCCTTCTGCCACACCTTATCGAAGGCCTTTGATATGTCAAGAGCAATTGCCCTAAAAAGGAAGCCTTTGTCGAGAGATTCACTAATTCTATGAGATATAACCGTTAGCACATCTGCTGTAGATCCCGCAGAATGGAAACGATATTGCATGTCACTAAGAAGGTTATTACTGCTGAGGTGGTTGTACTACTTCTCTATTTAATATGGATTCCAGCAACTTGCTCATGACACACAGGAGACTTATTAGTCTGTACTGAGAGGGAGATGACTTATCACCTAAATTCTTAAATACAGGGCATACTGATGAGGTTTTCGAGGGTGTTGGAAAGCACTTCTCCTTAAGGCAACGTTTAAACAGTTTTGTAAGTATGGGGGCAAGTTCTGGTTGAAGCTTTTTTAACACTATAATTAGAATGCCCTTAGGGCCAGTTGCTTTACTGGAATCAAGGTTCTTGATTAGCTTGGCGACCTCACGCACAGATATTTGTATGTTGCATAGCGTGTTGTCTTTTATAGAAAGAAATACAGGGAGTTGATGGCCTTCGTTGGATATTAATGCGTGGATGTTTTTGGCTTTATCTACCTCGAGTTAGAATTCTTTATTAATGTAAGTTATTTTTCTTTATTAATATAAGTTATTTTCTTTATTAATATAAATTATTTTTCTTTATTAATATAAGTTATTTTTCTTTATATAAGTTATGTTTCTTTATTCATATAATTTATTTTTCTTTATTTACGTAAGATATTTTTCTTTATTTATATAAGTTATTTTTTTATTTATATAAGTTATTTTTTATATAAGTTATTTTTCTTTATTAATGTAAGTTATTTTTCTTTATTTATATAAGTTATTTTTCTTTATTCATATTAATTACCTTTATCTATGTAAGTTATTTCTCTTTTTTAATATAAGTTATTTTTCTTTACTTATATAAATTATTTTTCTTTATTCATATAATTTATTTTTTTATTAATATTAATTACTTTTCTTTAATTATATAAGTTATTTTTCTTTATTTATATAAGTTATTTTTCTTTATTTACATAAGATATTCTTCTTTATTTATATAAGTTATTTTTCTTTATTTACATAAGATATTTTTCTTTATTTATATTATTTATTTTTCTTTATTTACATAAGATTTTTCTTTATTAATATAAGTTATCTTTAAGATCTAGACACACAAATATATAAATTAAGTGTTTGTAAGAAGACAATAAGTTGATGTACATATTTTACAGATAAAATTCAGACATCTGCAACATTTTTGATTGCTTTTTGACTTTATCTTCGTGACAGCGTACTCCTAGATTTGCACAGACGTCTGCTGCATGGAATAGTAGAGCTAATCAAGCCGAAAACACGTAAGTGAAAAACTGAAAATCAATAATTATGTGAAACGTATGGATAGAAAAAGGGCAGAGGAACTGGCTAGGAAGAAAATGCATGGAAGGTTCTTCCCAGGATATAGCAGAAGTGGCTCATGAAAGATCATGGCAATGGCTTAGAGCTGGGTATCTAGTAAGAGCACTGAATACGTTAAGTTTGGAAAAATGAGTTAAACCTTAAAATCTATACAAAGTACTGTTAAAAACCCCATAGAATATATATTACCGTGAAAATATATTCGGTGGGTTTCTAACAGTATTCTGTATAGTTTTTTTTTTTTTTTTTAACTCATTTTCCCAAACTTAACGTAATCAACAATGTAGAGACATCTTCAGTGAAGACCCTAAATTTTTCTATATGTGGTTCCAGGTTGCACTTGCTTACAACATGCGTTTATATTTGCCCTCTATTGGCCGCACAACAGTGGAGTTACTATCTTTGAGAGTGTATCTGAGAAAATTTACCACATCCTGTCTGCTCATACCTTAACTAACAATCACGTTTGTGGAGACTTCAATGCTCAACATGGGGAATGGTTAACTCACTCAAACAAGACAGATGATGAAGGGAAGTTCTGTCACGATTTCTCCATGGCTTACGACCTAACTCAGATTTGTCACGAAGCCACCCATGTGCCCGACACTGATAGTCAGTATGCAAGTCTCCTAGACCTTTCTCTGCCCTGAGCTATGTTCATGCCCTGTCCGTCTCCACTGGGATCTTCTGACCACTCGGTTGTCTCAGTTAAGATAAAAAACGAAATGTAATAAGTCCTCAGACGTACCTTTCCATCATACAGTATATCGATACTCTGTGGCTGACTGTGATAGCTTCCGTACATTTATATCAGATATCCCTCTGCGTTCCATGTTTAGAAAGAACGTGTCCTCTATAGTATCAAACCTGATGGAATGGTTAATTGTCTGTAGAGACCGCTTCACAACTTCCCCAAAAATCCAGAAAAAAAACTAACAGCCAGCCGTAGTTCTCTCCAGAATGTGCTACTGCCATTGCGAACAGAAATCATTTGTTTCCATCGATTTCAACGTAACAGATGTAGTGAGACTAAAGCCGCCTTCAGGAATTCCAGCGATAAATAACGCAAGAGATTTGTATGCACAGTCCGTAAAGTCCAAAGTAGCAATGCAGCGGCTTGGTTCCAAGTTTAGGCCAATAACAGAGTGCTGACCAGAAGCGTGGGCTGTATACAAATCGTTATAAATGGAACTTGATTAATCTCCACACATCGGGAAAAGTCAAACTATTTATCAAGAAGCTTTTAGCTAATTCCACGCTACGCGATCAGAGACCCCCCCCCAACTCTCGTTTTTCTTCATATTCTCTTCGGGAGTTCATATTGGGAGAAGCACATCTAACGGGTTCATGTAATACAGGGATTACGATGATGATGACAATACCGAGGGGGCTTCAACCGGCCGAGCGATGAGCTCAGGAACCCAAGCCTTTTCAATTACATAGTCTACACTAATCCCTTCGTTTCTAAGGAGCTTTCCTCTCGGCCTCTCCTGATTCTCTCTCCGGCTCTCACTGACTCTCTAACTTCGAACCCTAGATCCTTATAATGAGAAATCTCCTTCGTTTATGACGTCAGAAGTGTGTTCCCTAACGTGATTAATTTCCACGCGGATCCATATATGTCTGTCCAACACACTTTTGGCAAACAAAGAATCCTCAATTCTAATTGTTTAATATCTAACCTATTTTTAAACAATATTTTTTTAACTCGCATTGCCCATTCTTTAACTGACATATTTCATATCCATATTTCTAAAAGAATCGACGGATTTTCTGACATAAACAATATTTAACTATTTCTAATAGAATTAACAATGGACTGAAATCCTAAGACTTCAGTTTCCATTATCTTTAACGCTTGCCTTCAGGGTTCGATTCTAGCTTTTTCCTTATATCATTTTCACTTATCTAGTTGGTCTTCTTACTTACATGAGAAGGGGACAGCCCTTTCATGTAACATGTAGGAGGGACACGAAAAAGATAGTCAGAATGAAATATCGATATTATTATTATTATTATTATGATTATTATTATTATTATTATTTACATATTACAAAGTCATCTATGACATATTGAAGAATTGTTCATTTTTATACGGGGATTTTCAATTTACACACGCTTTTCTTTTTTAAATATTCACACGTAATATTAATCATCACGTTTTCTTTTTCTCTCTGCTTACAGATGAGGAAGCAGCTAGTTTTTGCGATCAGACATTTAAAAGCATCGACGCGGCCATGAGTGGTAAGTGTTCGTGTTTTATACAACCTTCTGGTGATTAGAGGTTTGTACAGTATAAATAGAATGCTGCAAAAATATGAGACTAGAAGTGTGACCCAACGTTGCCCGGGATTGAATGATGATCATCGAATATTTCACGTTCCTATATTTTTATTGTCATCGAAATGTAAAAAAAAGTATTTTAATGGTGAATGCTCTGACGAACTGCAAGCACGACATAAATACTCTCGACAAACCCGACAAGCAGCTAAATCCCACCACTACTCATTAGAGATCCCTAGATGTAAGAGCTTTCTACTCCAGTAGTTTCTTCCCCAGAACCGCTAGACTTTGGAATTCCCTAACGTTTTGATTTAGGCACAGATAAAGAGTGGGGAAAATTACTGACAGTGGTTTCAGCTAGACTAGTGTTTTTTGTTAAAGATTGGCAAGGGGGGTAGAGATTGGATCTAAGACGAGCGCTTGCCATGGAATTAACGATAAAATAAAAACAGGCTTGCAGCGTCCCTTCTGTGGGCGAGAGGTTGCAGGGAAGAAAAATCATTATGTTTTGCAAGTGTTGTCTCGATATAAAAAAATTTTGATCGAGTTTTAAAAGAATTGTCAAAAGCAACATTGAAGACGAAAACATGCGCAATGTGTAAGGAGATCCAGATACCAGGCTACTAATGATAGAACTTTTAAATCATCTTTTCACAAATTATAACCCTTGAGCTGGAATGGTTTCCGTGGGCATGGCATTGGGATATGAGTAAGAAGCAGTGACACCGTCCATATCACCAGGCAGGACACAGCTTGCTTGGATTGAAACTTACTATATTTACCAAGAATAGCAAATAATCACCAACAGAAAGTAACAACCAAAAATCAACTTAATATTGATTTACTTTATTAGTTTTAAAACAACATAATGGTAAAACGAGTAATAACTGAACCCTTAAGAATCGAATATTTTCAAATGCGTGACAAAATCGCAGCTCAAAATTTAAGCCCAATTTTTTTATATGTATAGAACAAGTTTTAAAAACGTTTTAATTATTTTTCAATTTTAGTTTACGGAAAAGTCGTTTTGTTCGTCGATAAAGGTGACGTTATTGAGGAAAGAAATGGAACAAAGAAAAGTGTCCAATCCCTTTTCCCTGGAGGTCCCGAATGGGTACAAGCAGCAGCACATTCTGAAAAGACTTTTAAAGCATATTTATTTAAAGGTAAGTCGTTTTCTAAATATCATTTAATCTTCTGGCTAGGAATATTATACAGCATGAAATACGATCACCATTCAATTTCAGTAACTTTTCGTATTCTTTTTGAAGCACATTCATAAGATTCTAAGACATTTATAGAAGTTTTTTTCTTATCTCCCGGGTATCAATGGCGTGAACTATCAAATATGATTTGAATTAAATTTCTTACAATTTAATCGAAGTATACATATTTTTACTACTGTTCCTCTCAAACGAACAATATTATATATATATACATACATACATACATATATATATATATATATATATGCATGCATATATATATATATGTATATATATATGTATACATATATATATGCATATATATATATGTATATATATATGTATATATATGTGTATATATATGTACTCACATATATATATGTATATATATATGTATACATATATATATACATATATATGTATATATATGTATGTATATATATATGTATAGTGATTGCGACGTATTGTCAGAGGAGTGCCACTCTTTCAGTCATTGAAAGTCCATGTGCCCGAAGATGACTTTTTAGTCCTGCCAGCGACTTGCACACCCCCAAGCAGACAAAACATTGAAGGCACTCATTGGTGTATATATATATATATATATATATATATATATATATATATAAAGTCAGTCCAGCCTTGACAGTCGTGTGTAAAATCAATTTCTTTTTTTCTACTCACATCTTATTTTTCTTTTAATAATATTATTTGAACTCCTTCACTTTTTTCTTGTGAAGTTGTGAATTATTCCATTTCATTATTCTTTTAAAGCATATTTATTTAAAGGTAAGTCTATTTCTAAATATCATTTAATCCTTTGGGTAGGAATATTGTACAACATGAAACACGATCACCATTCAAATTCCAGTAAGTTTTCTAACCTTTTTCGAGACATATTCATAAGATATTTATATTTATAGAAAGTGTTTTCTTCTCATGAATACACATTCTTTCCATTTTCGCTCCTTCGCCCTTTACTTAACGCCTGAGGATGATTCGTGAACGAATCGAGACCGCTCGTGACAGTAACAGCTATGGAACCTTTATTAATATTTTCGATTTTGATATGAAAATGACTTTACGGAAAATCGAAAAAAAAAATTTTTTTTAAGTCATGAAGCCAGATGTCTCCGTTGCATTCAACGTTTGCTTAGATGGGAAAATGCTGCCTAAATATGCCACTTTCATATATATATTTGACATTGGCATATTTAGGCAGAATTTTTTCATTCAAGCAAACATTAATAAATACAACGGAGACACTTTGCTTTATGATTACTTGTTTTCGATGTTTCGATTTTCCGTATAATCTTTTTTATATCAAGATTGAAAATATTAATGAAGATTCCATAGTTGTTACTGTGACGAGCGCTTTCGATTCGTCCACGAATCAGCTTTAGGTGTTGAGGAAGCAAAAGTGCGAAGGAACGAAAATGGAAAATAAAAATTGAAAAGGAAAACATGCATTAAACCGCGTCAGGTGATTGTAAGTTAAAATCTATAAAGTCGATGAAAAGTCGATTAAAAATATAGATCGATTAAAAATTCGATTATTAAAATCAGCAAGTTCGTTTGCACTGTTGGCAAAGTCCGTCCCTTAGGCACTACGCAAGGCATTTTAACATATTGCTGCTTTTCTCGAATGCTATTTATAGTAAGGTGATGACTTCTAATATATGACGCTTCAAGAATTATACTGTTTTTCTACGCGAAGAGATAATCGAGAAGTCTATTCATATTGCATAGAAACTTCAGCATCTTCGTTCAGCCAAGGAAGCAGGACACAGAGAACAGATTTTAATGGTTACAGTCCGTGAAAAGATAACTCATGATTTTATGAACCTAAAAATATCGCTTATAAACATTAACATGTGTGTTTGTTTTTTTTATTTTTTTTAAGGGAACTTTTTTCATTGGCATTTTTTTTTTATTTTGTAAATAAAAGAAAATTGACATCCCGAAGTGTAGATTTCGTTTCTGAATGCAAATTAAATAGTGAGTGACAATAAGTATTCCAAAATTGTCAGCACAATTTTATTCGATAATTTTCTTCTTCTTCTTCTTCTTCTTCTTCTTCTTCTTCTCACTTTCGGTCGACGGTGATTTTGCTGATAACGGCTAAACATAATGGTTTTCTCTAGAATTTAAATAAAAACATTGTTATTTCGGAAATAAAGGAACAGTGATCCGTCCCACGTTTTTTGTATTCTTCCGCATGATTCCAGCAAAGTTTAAGTTATTAGTCTCATCATCAGCCTTTCCATCATTCCTGACTTTTTACAATTAAATTTTCACCCCAAACAAAGCACAGGTCCATTTTGAAGTAGAAGTGTTATATGTTATCTTCCATTATTATACTTAAGATGATGAATGTTCTTTTGTAGTTCATGTTATGAAGGATAAGTGTCTTAGAGTGATAGACAGTCTTAGGAGAGTTCATGTGTGTGAAGAGATGGGAGATATGGAGACATTAACATTATTAGAGATGTGGACATTAACACGTAGATGTAAAGAGAGAGAGAGAGAGAGAGTGTGTACATATAAATAAACTTTGAGAGGTGATTCGCTATCTAGATAGACAGACCGATAATTGAGAGGTTTGCATTTATGCCGATGGATTTACATGTTGGCATTTATGCTTTGACAGTTCGTATGAACGGGAGTGTTTGTATAACATAAATAGACACATTTTCTTTCTAACACATATATTTTTTAGATGATGAATTTCAAATAGTTTGTACACATAAATAGACAATACCTTTTTCATGTAATGATGGACACAGGAGACGGCAGTTATAAAAACACATTGAACATTTATTCTTCCCTGACCGGTTGGGGGCTTTGCGTCCAAGAATTCAAAGCTTCACATATTAAGTTTCAAAGTGACCGTCTCGCTTCCTAGACGTTCGAATTCCAAACTCCAGACTATCGTCTGTCGTTCTCAAACTCCCTCTCAGTTTCTCACTAACTCACTAACTAACTAATTCTCTCTTCCTATATTGAGAAATCCATACATGTCCGGCCACGTGACCACAATTCACATGCCAGCAACATGCGCGAGTCGCACGTTTCTGAACATTCTGATTTCTCAATAACCTATTTTTTCCTTGTTGTTTTCACAAAGGAATTCAACCTACATATCTAATTCATTTAACCCATATTTTATTATCCACATTCTTTTAACAATGAATAGTTTATTTATTATTTATTTCATCAGAATTAACAATTTACTGGACATTCCATTTAAACCTATTGTTCTTTAAAACTTATATCCAGGGTTCGATTTCTGCTTTCTCTCATTTTATTTTCATTTTAACTAATCTCTCTATTTTTATACTTACATGAAAAGGGAACAGCCCTTATCATGTAACAGAAGGCTACTATCGGGGACGTAAGTTACAGGGGTATTATAAAGGGAGATAAGTAGCGAACTGTCTGTTCACATTACGCTTGAACGTTGGGAAAGCAGAATCCCGGAAGGGAGTTCCAAAGTCTAGAAGTTCTGGATAAGAAACTACTGGAGTAGAAGGCTTTCTTACACCTAGGGATCTCTACTGTGAAGGGGTGGGATTTAGCTGTTTGTCAGATTTGTCGCGGTATTTATGTCGAGGGGGTACAAGTGCATGTAGTTCGTCAGAGCTTCACCATTAAAATACTTGTAAAACAAGCAGAGGGATGCAACATTCCGTCGATGGGATAGGGGCTGAAGCTTAGATGACAGTTCAAGACCTATCAGGCTGGCGACTCTCTTTTGCATCCTTTCTAGGAGCGAGAGACTAGCAGCAGATGCAACAGCCCAAATGTGAGAATAATACTTTATACATGGACGAATGGTGGCCTTATAGAGGCACAGGATACTTTCAGGCGTAAGTAATTTTCTAGCACGGTAGAGAGAGCTTACCTTATTCGCAACAGCCTTGGCAAGGCTCTCAATGTTCATGTTCCCTGTGAACGTTATGCCGAGGAGATTAAAGGAAGTACTTCAGGTAATGTGTTGTTGGCCAATAGGTGGTAGAGGAGGTTTCTTGCAATTATTGACCAAAACAAGTTTACTCTTGGAAGCATTGAATGTGACCATCCATTTTTGTCCCTATTCCACAACAGATTGGAGGCCTTCCTCTAGTGTTTCTGCAATTTCCTTAGATATGTGTTCATTTGTTTTCCCATAGTGCCTGTTATAGAGCGTGGGGTCATCAGCAAATATGCCCATCTTAGAGACGGTTTTATCAGGGGTAGATCATTTAGGAATATTAGGAATAATAAAGGTCCTAGGGTGTCTGTATACAGGTTAAATCTTCTTCTTCTTCTTCTTCTTCTATTTCTTCTTTTTTTCTTCTTCCTCTTCTTCTATTTCTTCTTGTTTTTCTTCTTCTCTATTTCTTCTTTTTTTTTTTTCTTCCTCTTCTATTCCTTTTTTCTTCTTCTTCTTCTATTTCCTTTTTTCTTCTTCCTCTCCTCCTCGTTTTCTTCTTTTTTCTTCTTCTTCCTCTTCTTCTATTTCTTCTTTTTCTTCTTCTTCCTCTTCCTCTATTTCTTCTTTTTCTTCTTTTTCTTCTTCTTCCTCTTCCTCTATTTCTTCTTTTTCTTCTTTTTTCTTCTTCTTCCTCTTCCTCTGTTTCTTCTTCTACTTCTTCTTCTTCTTCTTCTCCTTCTTCTTCTTCTTCTTCTTCTTCTATTTCCTTTTTTCTTCTTCTTCCTCTTCTTCTATTTCTTCTTTTTTCTTCTTCTTCCTCTTCCTCTATTTCTTCTTCTGTTTTTTCTTCTTCTTCTTCTTCTTCTTCTTCTATTTTCTTTTTTGTTCTTCTTCCTCTTCTTCTATTTCTTCATTTTTTTCTTTTTGTCTTCTTCTTCTTCCTATTCCTCTATTTCTTCTTCTGTTTTTTCTTCTCCCTCTTCTTTTTCTTCTTCTTCTTCTTCTTCTTCTATTTCTTCTTTTCTTCTTCTTCCTCTTCTCCTATTTTGTCTTCTTCTTCTTCTTCTTCTATTTCTTCTTTTTTCTTCTTCTTCCTATTCTATTTTTTCTTCTTCTTTCTCTTCTTCTAATACTTCTTCCTCCTTTTCTTTTTTCACATTCTTCTTCTTCATATTCTCTTTATTATTATAAATTTCGGTCGGCAGTAATTTTTTTTTGCTGATAACACTAAATAATAATGGTTTTCTATAGAATTGAAGTAAAAATATTTCGTCTTAATATATTTCAGATGACAGGATATGGGTCTATTTTTCATCTTACAGAGGGATATTTCTTCCACTTTCAAAAATTAAAAATACCAACGAGCATACGTACCAACCCGAATGTGCGATATGGTACTATGAAGATGACATAATATATCTCCTGAAGGTTTGTAACAATTTGCATACGTATATATATGTATATATATATATATATATATATATATATATATATATATATATATATATATATATATATATATATATATGGGGAGCGGCATGTGTATTATTTTAAAATATAATTATCCACTGCAACGTGTTTCGTCGAATCATCAGATCCAAGCACTCTGATGAGTCGTAGTGGATAATTATTATTTTAATTATATCTTAAAAATAATATATATATATATTTGGCCAATAAATATGCTGTTTCAAAAACTTTGAATCTGACCTGATGTATATATGACTTTTAAACGAAGCTGATACTGTTCTAGTTAATATAACCTGACAGAAAGTGAAAACCATCGTTTAGTATCTTGATTTGACAATCGATTTCCATCAATCAACGAAGGATAGGGATCATTATCATCGGCGACCAAAATCAGTAGAAATCAGACCACTCCTGTAATGACCTGATCCATGTTGTTACGGTGAGAAGACAGTTCTGTGCAGTTCTAGGAGGTCCGTCCTGCCAAGCTTCGCCTTCTCTCTTTTAGAAGGGGTTAGTTTATTTCTAATCGCCTGTGGCACTCTTATCGGGGAATGCCGATCAGACTTTCCAGGAACCTTGGTTTCTAAGCTCTAACTAGATTTATTATTTCATCAACTTACGAAGGCGAGACATGTAAGATTTGTTCAGGTTCTCGACGTGTTTGGCGTGGGTGCTGATAAAGATGGTAGAAAACACAGTTGTGTGTAAGTAAGGCTTAATAATAACCACCCTCATATTTGTCTATTTTTCATTCATTTTGAGAAAAAGGAGATTTGTATTTTGGAGCTCGATTAATGTTTCTAAAAATATCGATATAAGAACTTTTTAATCAATCAATTAAAATCTGTTAATCCTCGAAAAATGAAGTTGTTGCCGCGTTAGTCGCATTTAAGAAAACAGTGAAAGTGAATGAAGCTATTTGTAATTCTGAATTTTGGAGATGAGGTATGAACGTTTGTATTGCGTTGATTGTTCGAACAATTATTCACATCTTAGGTGTTATTGGCACAATGTTTCAGTCGTTGAAACCTACGACCTTAATCAGGTTTGAAATCCATGTTTTGCATTGAAAGAATTTTGACACTGGGTTTGAGGATGTGCCCGGACTGTTTTTTGTTTTTTTTTACACACATGAGATGTCTATCAACGGTTTCGTAAAACATTTTTTACACTAATGTTGATAATTAGCGTAGTGATTCAGTAAAAATTGGATCATAGGAACGTCTTAAAAAATATCCTTGTAACCTTTGAGGATTTATCCTATTTTTTTCTTTATAATTTACGGAACACCCTACAACCTGATGAAGGCCGTAGGTTTCACCGACCGAAACATTGTGCCAATAACACCCAAAATGTAGATAATTGTCCAAACAATTAAAACAATACAAATGAAGCTATTTGTTATGAACAATGTCCGTTAGTTTCGTATAAAATTTGAAAATGCCTACTTATTGTATAGCTAACGTGATTTGTGAAAAAGATAATTAGAAATATGATTAATAATATTATGATGGCTAATAAAGATGAATGAAAAATTGTGATTTGTAAAAAAATGATAATTAGAAATATGATTAATATTATGATGGTGATTAATAAAGATGATTAAAAAATTGTGACTTGAAAAAATGATAATTAGAAATATGATTAATAATATTATGATGGTTAATAAAGATGATTAAAAAATTGTGACTTGAAAAAATGATAATTAGAAATATGATTAATAATATTATGATGGTTAATAAAGATGATTAAAAAACTGTGATTTGAAAAAATGATAATTAGAAATATGATTAATAATATTATGATGGTTAATAAAGATGAATAAAAAATTGTGACTTGAAAAAATGATAATTAGAAATATGATTAATAATATTATGATGGTTAATAAAGATGATTAAAAAACTGTGATTTGAAAAAATGATAATTAGAAATATGATTAATAATATTATGATGGTTAATAAAGATGAATAAAAAATTGTGACTTGAAAAAATGATAATTAGAAATATGATTAATAATATTATGATGGTTAATAAAGATGATTAAAAAACTGTGATTTGAAAAAATGATAATTAGAAATATGATTAATAATATTATGATGGTTAATAAAGATGAATGAAAAATTGTGATTTGTAAAAAAATGATAATTAGAAATATGATTAATATTATGATGGTGATTAATAAAGATGATTAAAAAATTGTGACTTGAAAAAATGATAATTAGAAATATGATTAATAATATTATGATGGTTAATAAAGATGAATAAAAAATTGTGACTTGAAAAAATGATAATTAGAAATATGATTAATAATATTATGATGGTTAATAAAGATGATTAAAAAACTGTGATTTGAAAAAATGATAATTAGAAATATGATTAATAATATTATGATGGTTAATAAAGATGAATGAAAAATTGTTATTTGTAAAAAAATGATAATTAGAAATATGATTAATATTATGATGGTGATTAATAAAGATGATTAAAAAATTGTGACTTGAAAAAATGATAATTAGAAATATGATTAATAATATTATGATGGTTAATAAAGATGATTAAAAAATTGTGACTTGAAAAAATGATAATTAGAAATATGATTAATAATATTATGATGGTTAATAAAGATGATTAAAAAACTGTGATTTGAAAAAAAGATAATTAGAAATATGATTAATAATATTATGATGGCTAATAAAGATGAATGAAAAATTGTGATTTGTAAAAAAATGATAATTAGAAATATGATTAATATTATGATGGTGATTAATAAAGATGATTAAAAAATTGTGACTTGAAAAAATGATAATTAGAAATATGATTAATAATATTATGATGGTTAATAAAGATGAATAAAAAATTGTGACTTGAAAAAATGATAATTAGAAATATGATTAATAATATTATGATGGTTAATAAAGATGATTAAAAAACTGTGATTTGAAAAAATGATAATTAGAAATATGATTAATAATATTATGATGGTTAATAAAGATGAATAAAAAATTGTGACTTGAAAAAATGATAATTAGAAATATGATTAATAATATTATGATGGTTAATAAAGATGATTAAAAAACTGTGATTTGAAAAAATGATAATTAGAAATATGATTAATAATATTATGATGGTTAATAAAGATGAATAAAAAATTGTGACTTGAAAAAATGATAATTAGAAATATGATTAATAATATTATGATGGTTAATAAAGATGATTAAAAAACTGTGATTTGAAAAAATGATAATTAGAAATATGATTAATAATATTATGATGGTTAATAAAGATGAATAAAAAATTGTGACTTGAAAAAATGATAATTAGAAATATGATTAATAATATTATGATGGTTAATAAAGATGATTAAAAAACTGTGATTTGAAAAAATGATAATTAGAAATATGATTAATAATATTATGATGGTTAATAAAGATGAATAAAAAATTGTGACTTGAAAAAATGATAATTAGAAATATGATTTATAATATTATGATGGTTAATAAAGATGATTAAAAAACTGTGATTTGAAAAAATGATAATTAGAAATATGATTTATAATATTATGATGGTTAATAGACAAATAAATAAACTAGATGGCTTGATTGTGAATTTCTTTGTTGGTGTTTTTCTCTTTTATTTTGTTTTTTTCAGAAGGGATATCTTTACGAATTCAATCAGGACTATAAAGTTGTTGTGCTGGGGGAAAGTAAGCACCGAAGTCCATTAGACAATATTACATGCGCTGCTGCAGTATCCTCTAAACAAAATCTTTACTTCAACATCGAAGATGCATACGTATTTTCATGTTTTAAAATGCATAGCAATTATACACATGTACCTGCTGACCTGAAACACACGTTCTGGGTTCGAATCTCATGATCGGCAGAAATTGTCACCCCTACACTGATGATTACGTAAACATGAAACACTAATATCTGTTAGTACAAAAACTATTATCATTTAATAATAATTATATATATATATATATATATATATATATATATATATATATATAATACTCTCTCCCCTCTCCCTCTCTCTGTATAAATTGGTTAATTTTGATACCTTGACAGCCAAATTTCTGGCCGAAAACCGATGAAAAATATTTTATCAAATCTCAATACCCCTATGTAAAATCCTGAGTGTTTAGACAGAAATTTTAATTGATAGAGTAATTTGATAGGAAAATGTACAGACGCACACAGGCACATAGACTATTATATATATATATATCGTCTTATTTGTAGTATTCCGAATTTTACTGGGTTTATATAATTGAAAATTCCGTAATCGTTCATATACCAATAAATTTTAAGCCAAAAAGAGATGACTTAAACTGTAAGCTACAAAATTATCATATTTCATAATTGAGCATTCATATATTGTTTTGACAAAACCAAGCCATCAAAGAATGGATGGATAGCAACAAATAGTGTATTTCATCGTTAGTTACAATTGTTTCAAGACTATTCGGACAAATTCAAACATTATGTCTTTTAAAAATTTTCACAAGAAAAGCTGTTCTTCAGACTTATTGAATAAAAAACACTTTAACAATAAAACATTATGGAAACCATTTCCCTTATAAGGAAAAGAAAACAATCGAAAATATTTTATCTGAGTCTCATCCTTGGAAAGTATTTTTTTTAAGATTTATATATTTACCTATTTTCCTATCTCCATTTAAATATATATAACTAAATTTTATCAATAATTCTGACAATATTTTAGACGTTTGCATGCCCTAATGTCTTCATTGAATTCGTTTTTATTTATATTTAATTTTGTATTCTTTTTTTTTTCAGGGTCGCCGTAATGCCAAAACATGAGGGGAGAATCAAAATTTACCGCAGATATGACTTTTTCAACAAAAAGTGTAAAAGTTTACCTGACGGTGGTCACTTATATTATGATTTTGAAGAACAAGTATAAATAAAAATTCTCGTTATTAAAAAAAAAACATGTTCAGTTTCTTGTAATTTTTTTTATGTTAGCAAATACATACAGTTTCCTGTCGCCTATTCTTTTTTTTTAAGTCTGGGAGTATGATATCATACTTAAGGAACATATACTACATTAACATGAAAGGGGGAGATAATGCAAAGGCTGATTATTTATGGAGAGTAGAAGTTATTTTTTATGTATACTAGCCTGGGTGCCCGGCGTTGTCCGGTGTTTGTTGATGTGTGTTGAGCAAAAAAAAAAGTAGTGGTAGTAGGCAGGCTGGCTCGGACCTGTACCGCGAAGAAGGAAAAGAATGTGAAAAAAAAAACGTGACGTCTTTGTTGTTGCGCTCATCGCCAAAACCGGAAGTGACGTGGGTTTAAATAAAGGCTAGACATTCGAAAAGAGGCGATGACTTTCGAAAATATCGGCGAAAAAAACGACCCCCACCTGTAGAAAAGTGCCCAGTTAAGGGTGAATTAATTAATGTTTTTTAGCCAATTTTTCGATATTTGTTGTCCAAAGGTTGGAGCTTCCAAACGATACCGATCTCGTGAAAATCTGCCGCTTCTGTCGAAAGTTTATACAAGACATACATGCATACGTACATACATACATACATACATACATACATACATACATACATACATACATACATACATACATTTAAACGGACAGGTGAGATTTATATTATAGATGATTATTTTGATTATTTTTACATTTCCGGATAAAAATTAAAAATTAATTAAAACGTAATTAAATATGGAAAAAGGGTGACATTCGGATATAGTTCTATCTATCTACCTACATATATATATATATATATATATATATATATATATATATATATATATATATATATATATACACGTTTTATTATATATATATATATATATTATATATATATATATATATAACTTTATTATATCACCAGAACAATAAGGAAAATAATAAGGAAAACTAAGAAAAAAAACTTTAGACCATGGCATTTCGAAGCTAAATGCTCCTTGCGAACAGAGGAGAACGGTCAGAACTTGGTGCAATTACCCCAAAGTGTGGTATATATATATATATATATATATATATATATATATATATATATATATATATATATATTTACCGTATTTTGTATATATAAATTTTCTCTTTTTTTTTGTCTCACCACCCCTTTCCTTGATTTCATTTGGTATCTTCATTTTAATATCCTTTTTTCTTCCTTGATTCGTTATTTTAAAAAAAAAAACTTGCATATCTTGATTTCTCCACAACCTGATGATTTTTCTTGAAGCTCCATTTTACCCTGGACATTTATATTTACATTTTGTTTTCTCATGGATTACCAATGCATTTCAACAGATTTACAGATGGATTTTTCCTGTTCTGGATTTTACCACCTCTGCCATTGGATTTTAATCATATATTTTTCTCCCCTTTTTCCGTTTCTTGCTTTCCACTAGTATCCCATTAGATTTTTATCATATTCTTTATCTCTCTCTCTCTATTTTATATCTATCTATCCGTTACTTGTTTTCTCAATCTCCCAGAGTCCCTATAAACTGTCTTAAACTGTTAAATGACTTTTTTATGCAAATACCATACACTCCAAATAATTTGTGTCCTGTGATGCATTTCATTGCAAAATTTATTGTATATTTTGCAAATTTTTCCCCTCAGAGGAGAAGAATTGCATTCTTCGAAACTCCATGGAATCAGTTTTTTTTTTGTTTTATCTGTATTCCTTGTTGAATAATAAAAATTTTGTAGAACATTACTTATAGGTTTTTAAGTTGTTGTTTTTTTACTTTCGAAAAATTTTCTGTATCAATTTTTTAAATCTTATATATATATATATATATATATATATATATATATATATATATATATATATATACTAACATGGGTACCCGGCGTTGCCTGGGTTGACATTAAGTTCCAATTGGAACACACCTGCTATACTAATCACTTTCATCATAGGCAACGTGGATATCCCCACAACAATTCCCAAAAATAAAACATCGCCCCAAAAAGGAAGTATGTAATACCCTCTCCACCAGATATCTCGGCAGAAGGAGTACAAAGAGAATAAACTATTCTCCGGATATTGAGCACTGGAAAGACCCCCCCTCAAAAAAATAATTACAAATAAATAATTAGCTGATTAGGGAATTTGATCTTCAACTTAGGGTCACTATCGTTCCTTCAGCGAAGAACAGAGCAGATGTGATGAATAATAAAAATTTTGTAGAACATTACTTATAGGTTTTTAAGTTGTTGTTTTTTTTAATTTAAATAGATTTTCTGTATCAATTTCTTAAATCTTATATATATATATATATATATATATATATATATATATATATATATATATATATATACTAACATGTGTACCCGGCGTTGCCTGGGTTGACATTAAGTTCCAATTGGAACACACCTGCTATACTAATCACTTTCATCATAGGCAACGTGGATATCCCCACAACAATTCCCAAAAATAAAACATCGCCCCAAAAAGGAAGTATGTAATACCCTCTCCACCAGATATTTCGGCAGAAGGAGTACAAAGAGAATAAACTCTTCTCCGGATATTGAGCACTGGAAAAAAAAATAATTAAAAATAAATAATTAAAACTTTCGTTTCAATAAAAATAGCAGCAAAGGCCCGTGCGATCGCAAAAAAAATTAAATAAATAAATTCCAAAAACAATTAAATGAAATCTTTCGTCATTGTAATGCCCCTCCCCAAAGTGGGGGTTCATTTTGTTTATGCAATTGTTAGATAAAAGTACAGGGTTGTCTCATAAAAATGAATTAGATTTATCGTTATTTTATGTTTTAAATTCCCGTCTCCCTCACCCCTCCCACAAAAAAAAAGCAAATTGTATTTGTCATGTTTTTCCCTTCCCCCCCCCTCGATCGCCAAACTTGAAAAGATGCTAGGGTTGGCATGTCTCATTGAGCGCTTGATAGCCAATATGTGGGTGCGCATTTTACGTTAAATTAATATGGAAAAGTGATCCCCGACCCTAAAATATTAAATAAAAAGATTCCCGAGTCAGAACACAAATAAAAAGATTCCCGAGTCAGAATACAAATAAAAAGATTCCCGAGTGTGAACAAAAAATAAAAAGATTCCCGAGTGTGAACAAAAAATAAAAAGATTCCCGAGTCAGAACACGAATAAAAAAGACGATTCGGTACGGGCTTTATTTTAGATAGTTTCACATTAGATTCAGTTTTTATGTTTTATTAAATTTCCTATTTGTTGACTATTCTTCCGTTTTGTTCTATTGAATTCGTAATATTCGCCGTGGCATTTCCACGGGTCTCGATTATTTCGTTTTATTAATCTTAAGTTTCATTGAATAAAAAGTTCAAATACAACTTTGCCGAGCCATTTGTAATCTATTTCATTTAACTTCCGTTCGACCCCGCACCCTGGCTCGTATTCCATCCTTGAGCTTATAACAAATATATATTTTTAAAGCTCATAAACGATATAAATATATTTAATCATCTCCAAACAAAAATCAAAAGCTATGTCATTTTACTGCAGTTACACAGTATTATCATTGTTTTAAACCAAGTAGAATTGGGGCATTAAGGTTTACATCGATGTCGATTAGCTGGTTGTAAATTCGATAACTGGCTGTAATAAGTTTAGTTTAGTCACACATAAGAAGTGTGATACAGCGGAACACTCCGTAAGAGTTTCGAATGTCGAATTAGCTGGTTGTAAATTCGATGACTCCCTCTGATAGGTTTTAGTCTAGTCACACTTAAGAACTGTGATACAGCGAAACAGTCCGTCTGTGGACAATTAGCGATAATAGCTTAACTCAGTAAAAGTGTTGGATTTAATTACCTGGGTGTAAATTCGATGACTCCCTCTTACAAGTTTTAGTCTATTCAAACTTAAGAACTGTGATACAGCAAAACAGTCCGTCTGTGGACGATTAGCGATAATAACATGACTCAGATAAAATGCCAGATGTTGATTAGCTGGTTGTCAATTCGATTACTTATTACGTGTTGGTCTAGTCACACTTAAGAACCGTGATACAGCGAAACGGTCCGTCTGTGGAAAGTTAGTTATAATAGCATGACTCAGTAAAAGTGTCGACTGTCGATTAGCTGGTTATCAATTCGATAACTGGCTCTGATGAATTTAGTCTAGACAAAATTCAGAAATGTGATACAGCGGAACAGTTCGTCTGTGGACAATTACCGCTTATCGCATGTCTCAATAAATGTATAGGCTGTCGATTAGCTGGTTGTAAATTGGATAACTGGATATGATGAATTTTAGTCATGTCACACTTAAGAACTATAATACAGCGGAACAGAACGATTCCCGAGTGTGGACACAAATAAAAAGATTTTCCAGTGTGGACACAAATAAAAAGATTCCGAGTCAGAACAGAAATTAAAAGATTCCCGAGTACCAACACAAATAAAAAGATTCCCGAGTGTGAACAAAAAATAAAAAGATTCCCGAGTGTGAACAAAAAATAAAAAGATTCCCGAGTCAGAACACAAATTAAAAGATTCCCGAGTCTGAGCACAAATAAATATATTCCCGAGTCGGAACACAAATAAAAAGATTCCCGAGTCAGAACACAAATTAAAAGATTCCCGAGTCTGAGCACAAATAAATATATTCCCGAGTCGGAACACAAATAAAAAGATTCCCGAGTCAGAACACAAATTAAAAGATTCCCGAGTCAGAAAGCAAATAAAAAGATTCCCGAGTCAGAACACACATAAAAAGATTTCCGAGTCCGAACACAAATAAAAAGATTCCCGAGTCAGAACACAAATAAAAACATTCCCGAGTCGGTACAGAAATAAAAAGATTCCCGAGTCTGAACACAAATAAAAAGATTCCCGAGTCGGTACAGAAATAAAAAGATTCCCGAGTCAGAACACAAATAAAAAGATTCCCGAGTCAGAATAAAAATAAAAAGATTCCCGAGTCTGAACACAAATAAAAAGATTCCCGAGTCAGAATACAAATAAAAAGATTCCCGAGTCTGAACACAAATAAAAAGATTCCCGAGTCAGAACACAAATAAAAAGATTCCCGAGTCTGAACACAAATAAAAAGATTCCCGAGTCAGAACACAAATAAAAAGATTCCCGAGTCAGAATACAAATAAAAAGATTCCCGAGTCAGAATACAAATAAAAAGATTCCCGAGTCTAAACACAAATAAAAAGATTCCCGAGTCGGTACAGAAATAAAAAGATTCCCGAGTCAGAACACAAATAAAAAGATTCCCGAGTCAGAACACAAATAAAAAGATTCCCGAGTCTGAACACAAATAAAAAGATTCCCGAGTCAGAACACAAATAAAAAGATTCCCGAGTCTGAACACACATAAAAAGATTCCCGAGTCTGAACACAAATAAAAAGATTCCCGAGTCTGAACACAAATAAAAAGATTCCCGAGTCTGAACACAAATAAAAAGATTCCCGAGTCAGAACACAAATAAAAAGATTCCCGAGTCAGAATAAAAATAAAAAGATTCCCGAGTCTGAACACAAATAAAAAGATTCCCGAGTCAGAATAAAAATAAAAAGATTCCCGAGTCTGAACACAAATAAAAAGATTCCCGAGTCAGAACACACATAAAAAGATTCCCGAGTCTGAACACAAATAAAAAGATTCCCGAGTCAGAACACAAATAAAAAGATTCCCGAGTCAGAATACAAATAAAAAGATTCCCGAGTCAGAATACAAATAAAAAGATTCCCGAGTCTAAACACAAATAAAAAGATTCCCGAGTCGGTACAGAAATAAAAAGATTCCCGAGTCAGAACACAAATAAAAAGATTCCCGAGTCAGAACACAAATAAAAAGATTCCCGAGTCATAATACAAATAAAAAGATTCCCGAGTCTGAACACAAATAAAAAGATTCCCAAGTCGGAACACAAATAAAAAGATTCCCAAGTCGGAACACAAATAAAAAGATCCACGAGTCGGTACAGCAATAAAAAGATTCCCGAGTCGGTACAGAAATAAAAAGATTCCCGAGTCAGAACACAAATAAAAAGATTCCCGAGTCGGAACACAAATAAAAAGATTCCCGAGTCATAATACAAATAAAAAGATTCCCGAGTCTGAACACAAATAAAAAGATTCCCAAGTCTGAACACAAATAAAAAGATTCCCAAGTCGGAACACAAATAAAAAGATCCACGAGTCGGTACAGCAATAAAAAGATTCCCGAGTCGGTACAGAAATAAAAAGATTCCCGAGTCAGAACACAAATAAAAAGATTCCCGAGTCGGAACACAAATAAAAAGATTCCCGAGTCATAATACAAATAAAAAGATTCCCGAGTCTGAACACAAATAAAAAGATTCCCAAGTCGGAACACAAATAAAAAGATTCCCAAGTCGGAACACAAATAAAAAGATCCACGAGTCGGTACAGCAATAAAAAGATTCCCGAGTCGGTACAGAAATAAAAAGATTCCCGAGTCAGAACACAAATAAAAAGATTCCCGAGTCGGAACACAAATAAAAAGATTCCCGAGTCATAATACAAATAAAAAGATTCCCGAGTCTGAACACAAATAAAAAGATTCCCAAGTCTGAACACAAATAAAAAGATTCCCAAGTCGGAACACAAATAAAAAGATCCACGAGTCGGTACAGCAATAAAAAGATTCCCGAGTCGGTACAGAAATAAAAAGATTCCCGAGTCAGAACACAAATAAAAAGATTCCCGAGTCGGAACACAAATAAAAAGATTCCCGAGTCTGAACACAAATAAAAAGATTCCCGAGTCTGAACACAAATAAAAAGATTCCCGAGTCGGTACAGAAATAAAAAGATTCCCGAGTCAGAACACAAATAAAAAGATTCCCGAGTCAGAATACAAATAAAAAGATTCCCGAGTCAGAACACAAATAAAAAGATTCCCGAGTCAGAACACAAATAAAAAGATTCCCGAGTCGGTACAGAAATAAAAAGATTCCCGAGTCAGAATACAAATAAAAAGATTCCCGAGTCAGAATACAAATAAAAAGATTCCCGAGTCAGAACACAAATAAAAAGATTCGCGAGTCAGAACACAAATAAAAAGATTCCCGAGTCTGAACACAAATAAAAAGATTCCCGAGTCTGAACACAAATAAAAAGATTCCC
>NW_027633547.1:0-43009 GCF_053919585.1 Euprymna scolopes
TCCATTAGTACTTTCGAGAGACTCTTTTTCACATCTGTCCCATCTGTTCAATTGGCCTGTTTTCATAAAAGACAGAGTCCTCCAAATTTGCATTCTGCGAGACTGCATTGTATATAAGGCCGCATGCGTCATCTTGTACCCTTTTTAGCATCATGACGCTGCGTCGCAACGCGCATATCAAGGCCGTTTAAGAGGTAAGCCTGCGTTTCTCAGAATTTTCGCAACAGCATCCTAGAAGCAACTCCGTCTCTATCGCGACATCTATAGAGGAAATAATTCCTATTTTCTCTATAAATATTTGGTCCTCCAACTGCTATCAGTTGGCACCGGATATATTCTATATTATTTACGATACTTACATTGCACTCATCGTAACCGGTTGTAGTTACATACACATAGCAACATTTCTATTACCCAATTCCAAAACTAATAATTTGTTCCTTCTAAAAACCCGTTCTGAGAGCAGCCAAATCTATTATTCACGACATTCTAGGACGCCATACTGCTTTTAAAAGTTAGCTTTTCTAAAGTTTGGCCTTTTTATGACCAAATTTAACCTTTTCCCGATATCAATTAAAACATGGTTCCATGAGAAAACGTAAACTGTTAAATTTATCCTTCCAGAGGCCAAGCTATAAAACGTTAGAAAATCCAAATTTTTAAAAGCAATATGTCGGCCTCGAATGTCGTTTATTTAGACCCATAAAAATGATGAAAACACAATAACAGTGAAATTTTTTTTTTCTGATTTTATTGCTGCTTTTGAATCTAATCATATTTTTTATATAAAAATAAAATTTCATTTGTTTATTTTTGTGTCTGTCAAATAATTTACGCCGCTACACTACAAATTTACATTAAATTGAATTGCTTACGGAACACTTATTCGTTATTTATTTGCTTTCATTGACTTCTCTTTTCTGGAATCTTCAATCTTTCCTTTAAAATTACGACTTTTAGAAGTTTTCAACCACGCTGAATAAGACAAACTCTTTTAACTCTTGTGAAAAAAAGTAGTTTTAGAGGTATAAGGACATACATTATGCGCTGTCATTCAGTGCCCGCCAGTTAAGTATTCAAGTGACCTAAACAAATCTACTACTTTCCATTCGACACTAGCAGCCCAAATGTCTTGGAGGGTATAGAATATTTGCTAGTGGGCATGCTGAAAACGAATATAAAGGTTAAATTTAAGGTAAATACTTGGAAAATCCCCCTCATAAAATGGGGTGTCAATTCCGAAGAGTTCTCACCATGGCGAGTTTAGGGTGTTTACCTCCTTAACATGTGGAGGTTGGTATTTATCCTAGAAGCAGTTTTTAACAAAGGGCTGTCAACCACCAACGACCGTAGTTTAATTTTTTACGAGGGAAGGCAGGCTTTCACCGGATAACAATTACTAGCGGGTCCTGCTACCGTTATATATATATATATATATATATATATATATATATATATATATATATATATATATATATATATATATATATATATATATATTATTATTATTATTATTATTATTATTATCATTATTATTATTATTATTATTATTAATTGATATTATTTTTTGTACTGTTTCTTTTCTTTTTCTTAACAATTTTCTTTTCTGTTTTTCTTCTATGATTATTTCTATGTGTCTTTTCTCTATTTCGATACACACGTTTCTTTTCCCGTTTTCCGCCTTCTTAACATGTATTAAATACTGTTATATATTTTTTTTATTCTGAAGGCCATCTGATAGGACACACTGATAAATTCCAGAGAGAATTTCATTACCGACTGAACATTTGTATAAGCAATATCGTCTTAAGAGGTGTAAAGTTACATGTAAGTAGCTGAATGAAATATTCTCATATTAATCCCTGTGTGAAACAGAAAAGTATATTTTGCATTACTTTAATATTGATCACTCTTGCGTTTACCATCGTCAAAACCCTAATAGTATCTTTACTTCTGAAAAATATTAATATAGAATATTAAAATATTGATATATATATATATATACATATATACATATATATATATATTATATATATGAAAACATCATATATAAGTAATAGCGTGAAGAAAATAGGAATCACTAAGAAATAAGGAGTATCGTTAAACTATACGATAAACGAACGAATTGAAAGGGGAGAGAGAGTTATGAGAAGTTAAGGAATATAGGATTAGCGATGAAAACGCAGATATACATATAAGCATATATATATATATATATATATATATATATATATATATATATATATAATACTTGCCATATGCTATAATACATGAGCTACTTTAAAAGAGTTTGTCTATTATATTTATTTTATAAGCATTTATAAAACGAGTATACAGTTGTGTATTCAACGATGTAGGAACGTATGCGTATAGATTAATTGTTAAGTCTATGCACCATACATAGTCTTTCTACTAAGAAACATTAATGCTTATGCAATTCAACGATTTCAGTACAGTTTTCACTCTTAAAAACACTTATCAAGGCCCGGAAGCCAGTCAAGAAAAAGAGTTAAGTCTTAGGTAGATGGTAAGACAAGATCAGAAACGGAAAAAGTTAGCAGGGATAGATAATCTAAAGAGATGACTGAATAGGATTTAATTCACATTAAACTTGGAGACGTATTTGTCATAATAAGCTGGGAAGCAGACACACATAATTACGTCCCTCAGAGTGACTGCTATCGGTAGGAAATTTACTCAGTGAATTTTCGCTTACTTCTGTCACAGATAGGAATTAAGGGAAATGCTTGGCTGATTTTTTACCTAAACGAGTATTTGTGGTGAACGTTTTACGGAGAGTGACAACAAAGAGAAGCTTAGCCGAAGAACTACTATGAATGTATTGATGCAGAAAAGGCAAACTCGTAACGTCTGCCTAGTTAGAAAGATTATGTAAGAGGCGAAAATGGTTATCACCAACTAACTCTCAAAGACGGCTGTGTAGCATGTCAAGTAGAAAAATGGTGTTTTTTTTATATCCACTCCAGATGTGGAAATAGGAATTAATCTTACACTATAGTTAACCTGTGTACATTGCGCCAGGATTACTATACCATGAATAAAGCAAGCTATTTTTATTATCTGTTCAACTCCATTTTTATGCTACTAAAACATTGCATTACAAGACAAAAGCCACTGGATTTTTATGTAATGCTCTTTATAAGAACTAACTACTCAAATATTTCTCCCACTCTATGTCGTCTTCATCAGACCATTGTTGTGTCATAGTGTTCATGCCTATTCTCCATACATATGGTGTGATATTCAGAACATGAAAAGAGTGGCTACTCGAATTCTGCAATGTTTATGTAATATTTCTTATGAAAGTCGTTTCAATAACTTTAACATGTACCTTTTTCTATGGTCAACGTATACGCGTTTGTGTAATGTTAACAGACACTAATGTTGCAATTTCGTGACACGCTTGTGCAGATTATACATCCTTTAGCAAGCAGACGTCTAATTATAGACTACAAAAAAGAATCTAACCAACGTTTTCTCTTAAAATGGGCGAGGGTATAATCTACATAAAGATAACTATATTTTAGAATAGACTTTTGTAATGAATATCCTAAGAGCACAGCAATCCAGGGTGAATTAAATTATTCAAATTATACGGTATTTTTTCTGTTCAAATCGCGAACATTTTAACCACACAAGGTTAGTGAAACATTCTAGTTTGGTTTTTGCCTAAATAAATTTACTTGAACATATTTATTACATATATATCTAAATATGTTTATGGTAGTTAAAACAAAATCACTGGTGCAATTGAAAATAAATATATTACAGTAAGAAATATATTAAGATATCAAATAAACACTTTACTATATTACAGTTTATGATGCCACCAGTTATATACGTGTACTATGCAATACGAAATGTTTATATTCAACAGATTTTAAGATACATTGCAATCAATATTAATTCCTTCAAAAAATATACACTGTTGAAATACGCGTCTGAATCTTAGTGGATCCATTATGCTCGTATATCGTTTACATACATTACTCCCCTGTATTATAATATAATTAATTTTATATAAATAGATATGTTTTGTATCATACAAGTAAATTGAAACAGAGAATATCTCATTATAAATGCATGTAAACTGAGGATTAAAGATAGTATGATTTTGTTTCGGTGTTACTTTTTAGATTCCCACGTTGTAGATTATTGCAATAATTAAAAAACATTTATACATTGTAATATTCTTTTTTTACCTCCTATTAAAAAATGTGTAGATATAAAACATGCAGGTATTTGACATTATATTCCTTTAAATAAAACATACCCATCTCCAATCATATTGCTGTACAAGGAATGCCGAGAAAATTGTTTACTAAATATTATACAGTAAAAAGACCAGATCTTGTTTCTGTAAAATTAAATCTGATTCTAAATTTACATGAATGTTGATTAACCCAATTCTAGATAGGCAAATTGTGTTAGATAATTCATCACACTACACACAAACAGAGGGCGGAATAAATAGATGCAATATTTAAAGAAATTTTCCACTCAGTTATTATATTTCTACCTAAGCTTGATATGAACTCTTAGAGTTCATTAGAAAAACTAACAAAGTTTAGCAAGTTTTACCCGGATTAAGATAATGCTTATTTTCGTTTCTATACATAGTATTGACTATATGAAACTCCGGACGCTTCATCTTTATATATATATATATATATATATATATATATATATATATATATATATATATATATATATATATAAATGTGTGTGGGGGGTATGTGGGTGTGTTTGTATAGACACATATATATATATATATATATATATATATAGAGAGAGAGAGAGAGAGAGTGGGAGGGAGAGGGAGAGTATACCCATTTCAAAAAGTTTAAACTAATAGCATTTTATATGACACTCATAATAGCTGTGATAAATCTATTTTTTTAACCATTTTATGTAACACTTGAATTATATTGGCTTAGCTTCTAACCGATTAAAGTGCCTGTATTCTTTCCTGATGAACTGAATTAAAAAAAAAAAACCTTGGTCTTACTAAATTAAATCAAGTTTTGGAGATAGAACCACATGCCATTTTTTTTACTGTTATTAAAATGCACATGCATCGAGCATGTAAAGAGGGGTTCGTGAGGGGTAGAATGATATGCCTTGATGAGAAATGATTATTTTAATGAGAAGTGTAGCGTCTAATTTTTCTGGGTGATTTTATCAAAAGAGATTCGGTTGGGGTCATAAAACTTCGGAAATCTTCAATAATTGGTGTTCACCGTACACGGAAAAAGGCTGACTTATGCGGGAATGGTGCTTTGCAAAGAAACATACTTAAATGTCCGCCTAACTGACACTGACAGGATGCTCTTCCCATCCTTGCCAATCAACAAGTTCATCAAATCTATGGAAAAGCATGGGGACTATTACACATTTTTGTGCCTGTCTTATCCGGGATTTATCATGGATATGTTGAAAAATGCTATCTTACGAGGTCCTCTCACCCGGAAGCTCATCAGAGATCGAGATTTCGATTATCAATGCAATAAAAGCGTAAGAATTCTCTTTCTCCAAGTGAAGAACTTTATTGGCAACAATAATCATATAAATAACGCAGAACTTGTCAAATTACATGCTGGCTGCTTTCAGAAACCTGAGTTGAAAAAAGTGTTAAGATGCACGTCCTATTGTCACATGTGAACATGGTTTCCAAGAACATGGACTTAATGAGAGACAAGCAGGGGGGAGTTTCCATCAGGGTCTGAAAGTGATAGAATACAAATATCAGATTTGCTAGGACGCAGTCGTGATGACTGACTCCAGTTGGAATCTTGAGATGGCCTGTGAACATACAGATGGAAGTTCAAGTACTAAAGTTTGAGCAGTGGGGATACACCATTCACTTTACGTTTATTTGCCTTTTTCAATGCTCGCTATTTACTTTACGGTAATCGAGGTTTCCCTCACGTAACCAATATATGTAGTTGGCAAAAGATACTAAAGTAAATATGTTTTACAAATAGGAGGTGATAATGTACAAAAAAATTTAATTGATTCTGTTACAAATCCTGCTTTTTCAAATAAACTTAACATAAATATCAACTTAGCATAAACACCTAATCTGATGTTAAGAAGCAAATACCATTTCTTGATCCAGCAGTAAAAAAACAAAAATTGAATCATTTGTAAAAAATCAAAACAACATTCGAAGAGTAAATAAACATAGTTGGTGAGCGTTATACTTTTACGACGTTGGGAGCACATGGTTATAATTTTGTCGCTGATTTAAATTATAAGGGTACAACTATCTCATAATATCTTAATAAGATATAGTCCTAATTTAAGCTAGGTTGCAGAACTGAAGCATTTTAAAGTATGAATTCAATAAACATAGTACGTTTACGCACTCTTTTAATGATAACATCATCATATAAATATTTCCCAGTCCATATGACACCAACTTTTAAAACATTTTTGAAGTGAGCAAATATTCGTATTGTAAATATATTCGAGCTTGTTAAATACGTTATTTAAGTAAAATTTACGCATCGTTTGTTAGCTAATAAAATATGTTACCTAAGCTATATTATTTTAGATGTTATTTTCTTATATATTCAACGTACATCGGGTATTAGATATATACTAACTTTAGTTTTAATTTAGTAACTTTCAAGTTAGTAAATGATTATTCAATACAAAATAGTTTAAAATGAAATTTTGACAACAAAGTGAATAATTTCCGAACGCATCCCAATAGTAATATGCTGCTTCAATCATGGTTATATGTGTGGGTGTGGGTGTCTGCTCGAGTGATTGAATCGTAGCTCTAAGGAAAAGCAGTATTACATTTTTTTAAATAGATATGTGTTAGGGCATAGCCCAAAGGATAAGTAATGAGACTGAATAATAGTATATTTTTGTTTGGATTTTTTACAAGCTTTTGGGTTTGACCTTTACTCCTGATCTGAAATGGAACACGTACATCAAGTCTGTTGCCAAGGTCGCTGGAAAGATGGCGGGATCCTTCTACCGCTCCAGAAGATATCTCACTACTGATGCAATTCTCTATCTATATAACAGCCAAGTACGTCCTAGGATGGAATACTGTTGCCATATCTGGGCAGGAGCTGCTAAAAACAACCTATCCTGCCTTGACAGAGTACAAAATAGACTTCATGGCTTAGTGGGGGATGCCATTTTCTCTACCCTGCAACCTCTCTCCCACAGAAGAGACGTTGCGAGCCTATCCTTGTTTTATCGTTATTTCCATGGCAAGTGCTCGTCTGAACTCAAATCTCTGGTCTCCCCTCGCCAATCTTTCACGAAAAACACCCGTCTAGCTGAATCCGCTGTGAAAAATTTCCCTTACTCTATATCTGTGCCTAAATCAAAACGCGGATCCCATGAACAAAGTTTCTTTCTTAGAACTGCACGCCTGTGGAACTCTGTTCCGTCTGCCTGCTTCCCACCGGACTACAACTTGGATGTGTTCAAGTCCAATGATAACACATTCCTAATGAACCACCCCCTTAATAAACACCTCATCAAATCTCCATACTAACGTAATGTACTTGCAATAACCCTTATCCCTGAGTGGCTTCCGGGCCTTGATAAGTGATGATCACTGTGTAAAAAAAACATCATACAGAGCGTGGCTAAAAAAACAAATGCTTCAAGCCAGTCGATATGCAAGACTATTGTATGTGTTTAGGATAGCATTATAAGAGAAACAAATTGTAATACGTCAAAAAATAGTATTACTTAACTAAGTATAGTTCGAATATTACATCTTTATATCGTTCAAAAGCGGCATTGTCTTTTCATTTGAATAAAAAATATATATTCTGCATTTCATTAATTTTAGTGTCCTCTAAATATAAAATTGATACTGATTTATTCTCTTTAAATTTTTGGCACTAGATTTTCTATAAGAATATTTGCGTTTACTGGTGTTTTAATACGTTCTTTTGACTTTAATATAAGTATTATAAAAAATTTTTTAGCTTTGGATAAAATTCTGTTCTGATTGCCATAATAATTTATTTTATTTATGCTTATTTTGATTTGGTGACTTGGAATAGGTTGATTTTAGTCTTAAAAATGTTCGATGTTGTTAGAGTTTTACTTAATTTCTACTACTATTTAAACGTGATCAGTTAGATACAGTTTCATTAGAAAACACACGAGGTTATCTCGTATTCGAAAATGTCACTGAGTGCATAATCTTATAAAAGTAAAAGAAAAGATCATGTCGAGGAAAACCAAATAAAAAAGAAGCAAAATTCACGCGGAGATAACAGTATGCGCAAAAGAGATTGTGAAAGAGTTGGTGGTATCTATAAGTCCAGAGGCTTCAATAAAGCAATTGGTGGTCTGGTTGACTAATGACAAAATCAATAAAGTGTAAGGAAAACAGCAGATGATTAGAGTAACCCTTGAAATCTGACACCCTTTTAATGTGTATATATATATATATATATATATATATATATATATATATATATATATATAATTTCCTATTGAAGACACGTCATGATTTTGCAAAAATACACGCAGAAAGTTAAGATCCTTACTGGTCAACAGACTCGAATAGAGGTACAGGTTTTCATATGGTTATAAGACGTTTCATCCGGCTTAATTGCCACGAGAAGTGAAAGACATAACACTAAGAAATACCTGCCGTACAAACGGTGAACACCAAACATAGTGCACTCGAGCAAAAATCGCTAAATTTGCACACACACACACACTCCCTCTGCCGCTATATATATATATATACATAAATAGTGAGAAAGAGGGAAAGAGAAACATACATATATATGCATGACTGTATATATATGTGTATACATATATATATATATATATATATATATATATATATGTATGTGTTTGCGTGTCTGCATGACATTCACGATTTTTCCTCGTTTGAACACTTCCGACTGTTTACTGTTTTTACCGCATATATATATGTGTATGTGTGTATATGTATATACACATAGAGAGAGGGAGAGAGAAAGATTATAATATCTTCCTTTTCTCACACTCTTTCCTTCGTTATCTCCCGCTCTCTCTCTCTCTATCTCTCTCTCTCTCTCTCTATATATATATATATATATATAATATAATTATTCTATATATATATATATATATATATATATATATGTATGTATACACATATAATTATTTTATGCATATATATATATATACGTAAAATAACTATATATATACATACATATATATATAATCATTATATATATGTATATAATCATTATATATATGTATATAATTATTATATATATATATATATATTTCCATGTCTCATTGACTTTAGCAAATAGGGTGCATACCTTTATGACTATTTTCTAATATTTTCTCTCCTCTGATGAGATGGTAGACATCGAAACCCTATAGGTTAAGGAGATTAATTTTCTAAAGCATGCTTTGCCTTGCTTAGAATAATAAAAATTATTTGATATGAAACTCAACCACTTCATTTCATTTCAATGAGAGTTTTTTGAAATTCATTGAATTACAATTTAATATATATATATATATATTTATATATATATATATATATATATATATATATATATATATATATATATATATATATATATATCCAGAACATTCTCCTATCGATATATATATATATATGTACATTTTTCCTTAAATCTTAAAATAGAAATTATTGAATTTTCGAGGCGTCGTGGATCGTGCTAAATTAAATACAATAGCAACATATGTTATTCAATTTAATTAAAAAAATACAATAAATTTACTCTCTCCGTCCTAATAGACATCGTCATGTGACAAGTGTCTCCTGGTTACATTAGAGGCCGGTCATTTCATTAAAATGGAAACCGAATAATAAATTATAGCATGAAGGCAGGACAAAAGCAAATCAAAAATAATAACCAAGAAGAGAACTGAAAATAGGAACAAAGAAAAATAGTCTTCAGATGAAGCGATTAGACATGATTTTTTGTTGTACATACGAAGTGACTTCAATACGTTTCCTGATTTTTCGTATGAACACTGTTATTCATAGTATACTCTTGAAACTTTAGTCCCCATGCGAACCAATATAATTCGATTGCAATGCACATATTTTATTGTTGTAACATTTTATGAAATGCTACCTGGAAATTCTTTATGGGTGAGCCTGTCAATGACTTTCGCCACAAACTTTTCATCCCCATCAATTTTCCCATAACGACAGTCCTGATTTAATGTTGAGCTTACGAAATAACTAAACGTAAGATTGAGCAAAGTCTAGACTATAGAAAGAGTGAGGAACGGTCTTCGTGGTCATCTAGATAATGACATTCTCTTATGTCCTGGTCTTCTGTGAGCATCTTGAACCAAACTTCGCGTAAATCTTCTGAATTTACAGTTCCTCGCGAATAATTGTGTGTAAAATTTCAACACCGATATTGTCCTTAATGTCTATTTAGACGCATGGCAATCCTTATTCAGGAAATTATTCATATTGGCAAGCAACGTTGATTTTCTGACTTCCACACTCTTCTCAGACATCGTTTCTTCCGTCACATATTCCTTGCCTTTCTTGTAATTTGTTTATGCCATTCACAACTGCATGTTCGGTACATGCAAGATTGTTTAATGCATTTCTGGGCATTTTTGTCAAGTTTAAACCACACCATTATTATATCGTTTTTCTAAATATTCTTACATCCAGATTAGATTTTAGAAATTGGTGGTTTGTTGCAATCAGGTTTTAGTAGTTTTTTTCCAATTCAAACTGTAGCTGTTCATTTTTCCTGAAATCATAAAAGTTGGCAAGTTATATTATAAGATATAGAGTAATAACTTACTGGATTATCTGGACTCTATGACGCCATTAAATGCACTTGCAAAATGTCTGGAAAGTTTTTGAAAGCACCCCGTGCATTTATTTGTTTTGTTTTACGAAAGGAGACCCTAATTTAAAAATTATAATTAAAGTGCACCCATTTCCTTAATTATGTCAGAGACGCCAACGATCTCCATATTTTAAGCACAGTCTTAACACGGAAGCACGATACATACGCAAGACACCTTGAACAGTGTTCACTTTGAACAGTTTTCATGGGCACGTCTTCAATATGAGCTTCGATGTCCTGTGATAAATTCCTTAAAATTTAATCTTGCATGAATTCCCGAAAAAAATATAATTATAAAATAAATAAATGTATATATCTATATATAATTAGTGCGATTTGTCAGCCGAGTGCCACTTCCCAGTCCATGTACGTCGATGTGCCCGAAAATGACTTATCATTTCTACCAGCGATTTGAACACCCTAAATCATACCATCGACGGCGGTCATTGGTTTGGATGAAACAAACAGCAACGGGACTTTTATCGTCGTACACTTTCACGTAAGTAACACGACTTGCCCTGAACAACTGAGCCCAGTCAGACACATACGGTCTCCATGATTGAGTTACAAGGTCTGATGCTTTCTACATGCTCTCTGCAGCTTCGCTCTGTCTGTTTTGGCTGTTTCAAATTGTTCTGCGCCCCTGTATCTCAATGCGCTCTACTGTTTACGATCACACGCAAGGTACTCCCTACTGTCACCAGGAACAAACTCTCCTTGATATCATCCCGGATAGGTTTTCTAAGCTTGTGTCGGGGTATTTTCCCAAGAAAGGGACTCACAAAAAGCACAACCATTCCGAGAGTTGGTATTCATCAGGCCGGACGGGACAACCCGCCCAACGTATAACGTTTTTTATAACAGTGGTAGCAATGCTGGTAGTTTCACCCTATTCAATATACATGTATCAGGGATGAAACTTCTTTTTTATTGTAACCCAAAATCGTGTCTATGGTAGGGTTAATGAAACGTTTCCAGCTCTTTCACATTTTTCAGAAGAGTAAGGATGTTTTCTTTGTTTACACTTTCACCCCGAGCAGGCACATTGCCACTTTGGTGTAAGGGGCTACTATCAGGGGCAGCAACTACTGCAGCACTATGTTGGGATTTGAACAGCAACATGTTGGTTCACGTTACACTTGAATTCTGCATGCCAGTACAGTTGGGGAAGCAGAGACTTGGAATGGAATTCCATAGTCTAGCGGTTCTGGGGAAGAAACTACTGGAGTAGAAAGATCTTTTACATCTAGGGGTCTCTACTGCGTCAGGGTGAGATTTAATTGCCTGTCGGGTTTGTCAAGGGTGTCTACATCGTGAGGGCACAAGTGTCTGCAGTTTGTCAGAGCATTCACCATTAAAATCCTTGTAGAACAGGCAGAGGGATTCAACGTTTCGTCGTTGGGACAGAGGCTGAATCTTAGATGCCCGTTCAGGGGCTATCAGAGTGCCGACTCTCTTTTGAACATTTTCTAGGAGCGAGAGACTAGCAGCAGATGCACCAGCCCAAATGTGACAGCAATACTCCATACATATGCAAGTGCTGGTCTTGTAGAGGTACAGGATACTTTCAGGTGTCAGTAGTTTTCTAGCACGGTAGAGAGAGCCTACCTTCTTCGCAGCAGCCCCGGCAATGTTTTAAATGTAATTGTTCCAACTCATGTTTCCTGCGAATGTTAAGTCAAGCAGTTTGAAAGATGTACTCTCAGATAGGAAGTCACTGGCCATTGCTATTGGTGGCAGAGCAGGTTTCTTGTAATTATTGAAGGAAACCAGTTTAGTCTTGGCAGCATTGAATGTGAGGCTCCATTTTTGTCCCCATTCCACTACAGATTGGAGGCCATCCTATAGTTTTCTTGCCATTTCTTTAGTTATGTGTTCATTTGTTTTCCTGTCATGCCTGTTATAGAGTGTAGTGTAATCAGCATATATACCCATCTCAGAGGCAGTTTTGTCGGCGAGATCATTAATAAATATTTGGAACAACAGAGGTCGAAGGATCGAATCCTGCATTTATATCATATTGTTTAGATGTACAACCGCCGAGGACAACCTCAATTTTTCTCTTATCTAAGAAGGATTTAATTATGTTAAGTATTCTACCAGTGATAACGTATGATCTTATTTTCATGAGGAGGCCCTCATGCCCTACCCTGTCAAAAGCCTTAGATGTATCTAGAGCTACCGCTCTGCCCTCCCCCGCTTTGTCCAGTGAATGGTATATACGTTCAGAGATTACAGTGAGGATGTCTGCCATGGAACAGGCTTGTCTAAATCCATAGTGTTTGTCAGTCAGAAGGTTAGCATCTGTAAGGTGACGGACTAGAGCATGGTTAATTATGGTCTCAAATATTTTGGCGAAAATTGGTAGGAGACAAATAATTTGATGGGTCAGTTCTTTCGCCAGAATTCTTGAATACTGGTACCACAGAAGCAGTTTTCCAACAGTCAGGAAAGCATGGTCATCAAGGTATTTGTTATAGAGTTTGGAAAGAATTAGATCCTGTCCGGCTGAGCACTTTTGAATAGCACAGCAGGGATCAGATCATGTCCACATTCTTTTGAAGTGACAAGGTTTTTTTTATGGTAGCATGCACCTGAGCAGGAATGATGTTTAGATCGTCTAGCGTTCGTCTCCGCAAAGTAAAGTCAACCAGGGGGTAGTTGGAAGGGTCCACTGTGGAGTTTGAGGCAAACCGGGTGGCAAGCATATTAGCCTTGTCAGTTGCTGAGCAAACAACCTCGTGATTGTTGGTTAGTGGGGGAATTGTTGATTGCCCATTATTTACTACACTGTTGTAGATTTTCACGAACTCACGAGTTCCTAGTTTTTGTGTTCCGATGCGTTTTTTAGTGGTTTCAGTAAAACCTCTCCTAGCTGTCGCTATTTCTTTATTAAAGTTACTTGTAACTTCTATATACTTCTGTCAGTTTGAACTGGACTTATGTCTGTTAAATCTGCGATATGCATGCTGCCTTTGAGCAATGACAGTTGCGCAAGAAGAAGTAAACCATTGGGGAGAGTGGGGCTTGCTATAAAATTTCCGCATGACAACATGTGCTTCAATTGGTGTTTTGAACCATTCAGTGGTCTCATTTGCGCCCTGTTCAGCAGAAAGAGAATCATATGGTCACATGGGGCATCTCTGATAAGATCTCTGATAGCTTCCACGTCAGCCTTTTTATAATATCTCGTTGTTTTGAGCACTGGCTATTCAGTGATGGTCTAGAGTTTAGGGCAATTTCGACCATTATCACTGCATGATCAGCGTTCCAGAGTTGGCCTTCAGCATTTGTTATACACTTCTCGGGAACTGATGTCAGAAACAGATCTAGAAGTGATGCGTGTTGTTCTTGCTGTTCAGTGAAACGGGTTGGAAACGTAACTATTTGTGATAGGGAGTGAGATATAGCGAAAGTATGTGTTGTGCTGCCCGCTGCATCTGTGTGAGTAGAGAATCCAAGCCAGTTTTTATGGTGAACATTAAAGTCACCAATACATGCACTTGTGCGCTAGTGGCGAGGGAGAGTGTTTTGTTTCTGCTGTCAGAGACTTTGTGTATTTTGGTGCAGTCCTGGGTCGACGGAGAGCGGTAAAGAAAATAAAAGTAGCTTATGTTTTGTTGCATGTTTAGTCTAAACACATAAAGGCTTGATCGTCCGTTTCTAGGTGTGTTTCTCTATTCAGGGGGAGAGCGTTACGAATGTAGACTCCAAGTCCGTGCATATGTCTGTCAGAGTCCTTACGGCAGAGTGGGAGATGGCCAGGCATGTTAAAGTAGTTACAGGGGATGGATGAGTGTAGGTTAGTCTCGCTTAGTGCTAAGATATCCGGGGTATTTGTTAGGAGAAATGCTTCAACATCAGCTAAATTAGTTCTAAGCCCACGGATGTTAGTGAATGCAAGCCTCAAGGGAGGGGGCAAATTGGATTTGTTCGTCCCTAGACCTGGTTTAAGCTTATTTTTTTTGGTATTGTCATCATGTTTTTATTTGAATACACAGGCCTGATACACTGACATTTTAGTTTTCAAAGTAAAATTACCATCAGACCAGACTGTATCTCTCCAATATCTTAGATATCTTGCTGATTTTCTTTTTTCCGTATTTAGAGTATCGTCATTTGATGCAGTACTACCAATATAGACAAAATTATTTACAATATCTACCGGCTATACATAGACGGAGATATCAGGTTCCACATAGAGATCGCCAAGAGTGGGAGCATACATTTTAAGTTCAATGCAGGTAAAAGCATTCGTGAAGAAATCTGCCAGTAAATGCATATCTACCGAGCAGTGTATAACCGGTCAGAATCATCAGTATATAACAGCTCCCTTACAAACGTGTAGCCGCCGAAATAATAATGTAACTTAACAGAAAGATAGGGTAACAGAAAATAAAACGCATATTTGCTCTACAACAGTATTGAGCGTATATATATATATATATATATATATATATATATATATATATATATATATATATATATATATATATATATATATATATATATTAGGTTGTCCGGAAAATAATGGCCAATTTTAGAGAAAAAAGATGTATTAATCAAATAGGTGACACTAGACATTGAAATTAGTCAAAGTATGATCCTTGAACAGACATGCATTTTTGCCATCTATCAACTAAATCATTTATGCCTCGTTGATAAAAACTCTTTGGCGTAGATGCTAAGAAATCTTTGAAAAAGATTCAACCTCTGCATTAGATCTGAAAGTTTTGTTGCTTAAAAAAGCGGCTAAATGCTTGAAAAAATAGTAGTCCGTGAGTGAAAGATCTGGGGAATAATGAGGATGTTGTAAAGTTTCGCATCCCAAGTCTGTGAGTTTCTGCAGTGTCATTCTCGCAACATGAGGCCACGCATTATCGTGGAGCAGGATTGGACCACGCCTATTCACTAATGCAGCTCTCAATTTTTGTAGATGATGATGTATTTCTTTGAGTTGATTGCAGTAAACCTCTGCTGTGATGCTCTAGTTAGCATCCAGAAAGCTGTAATGAATAACACCAATTGCACACCACCAAACAGTCAGCATAATCTTCTGTTGGTGAAACTTTGGTTTGGAAAATGTTTGGCTGTTCATCACAGTCAAGCCATTTACCTGATCGTTTTCGATTATCATAAAGGACCCACTTTTCGTCACAGGTGACTATTCGGTCAAGAAATGGATCATTAATGATTCGCAAAAAGAGTATCGAACACACTTCAAAACGTCGAGCTTGTTAATTTTCATTGAGCTCATGTGGGACCCATTTGTCGAGCTTTTTCATCTTGCCAATTTGCTTCAGATGGTCCGACACTGTTGAACTGCTGACTCCAAGTTCCCGAAACATTTCCCTAACAGTTTGCCGTGGGTTTTGCTCATCAATGACTCTCACATTTTCATTGTCAAGATTAGATGGCCGTCCTCTACCTTCTTCATCTTTAAGGCTCTAATCACCACTACGAAATTTTTGAACCCACCTGCGTACTGTTCTATCCCTTGTGATGCCTTCTCCCCATGCCCTATTGATATTTGCAGTTTTTTGAGAAGCATTGGTACCAAGCTTAAACTCATGCAGGAAAAGTAATCGTAAGTTTTCTTTTCTCATATTCCAAATTATGGGTTCATTTGCTCATAAAACGTTTTCTGAAAGAAAAAAGTAAGAAATTATCAAAAAGCACATATAAATCAATAATCATGTTGATGTTTACCTGAAATGTAATAAAAATCCTATGATAAAATCCAATTTCAAAACAGACTTCCTTAAATGGCTCAATTTATAAACATAGACCAATATACAGGTTTAATTAGTAAAGGTTAATTATGTAGATTCAAATATATACAAACATATTTAAGTTAAAAAGTGTATTGTTTGAAACAAGGAATATACGCTGCTGAGAAGAAAAATATTTGTTTATTCATAGCTGAAGATTTTTATATTGGCTTTTTCACAGATAAATATGTTGTCAATTTCATGATCCTTCCTTCAATGATATGAGCCATTATTGAAAATCCATGGATTAAAGAAATAAATATAATTGTTCTCCAGTATATTTCTTGTTTCAAACAATAAATTCTTAACTTAAATATGTTTGTATATATTTTAATCTACAGAAGTTAACTTTAATCATTAAATCTACATTTATATATATATATATATATATGTATATATATATGTATATATATGTGAATATATATATATATATATATATATATATATATACATATATATATATATATATATATACAGTGATGAGCATATGTATTGGCACGGTAAAATAAAAGTTAAATTTTGTCTAATAAATTCTAAAAAAGGGATTAAATTAAAGAAAATAACAAAGTGCATTATGTATTTTTAACTGGCCTTTCCGATGCAGCAATCGGATTTTAGAAAAAAAATAAATAACAAAGGAACAACAAACATAATTGCAAAAAACCCTTGTTCAAAATTATTGGCACGGCTTTGTTTTTCTTTTAGTATCAGTATAATATCAATCAATTTCCGGTTTACGTGCTTTCTGAACTTTTTATAGCCATATTATGCTTGTTTAACGCTAATTCAGTGAATAATTTTTTTCAGATAATTTTTAGATAGCGATTTATTTAAACTATTATAAGTGACTAAATTATAATTTTCAATCGGCATGGTTAAAACTAAGGAACACAGCGAAGACGTCAGGAAGCTTGTTGTCGCATGCCATACCAATGGGGAGGGCTATGATAAGATTTCAAAGAAGCTAAACCTTCCCAAATCCACTGTTAGAGCCATAATAAACAAGTTCAAATCGCAAGGCCACGTTATGAGTTTAGAGGGTAGAAAAGCGACTGAGGAAGGTAATCAAGGCCAAAGGCTATACAATTGATTATTAAATAAATCGTGCCAATAATTTTGAACAAGGGTTTTTTGCAATTATGTTTGTTGTTCCTTTGTTATTTATTTTTTCTAAAATCCGATTGCTGCATCGGAAAGGCCCATTAAAAATACATAATATACTTTGTTATTTTCTTTAATTTAATCCCTTTTTTAGAATTTATTAGACAAAATTTAACTTTTATTTTACCGTGCCAATAAATATGATCATCACTGTATATGTATATATATATATATGTTTGTGCATGTATGTATATATTTGTACAAACACGCTGTATTCACTTGTATTTTATATATATATATATATATATATATATATATATATTAATCCTTATTTAAGAATCTCAATGTACTCTCATAGCTGCAAATGAATAAATGAAAAAGTCTATATTGCAAATTACATGATGTTGGCCGCTTTAAAATGTATTCCCTTTATTCAGTTGGCAGTTACAATTCTTGACACAATCATTCACATAATTATTATATCAATTAGTGAATCTAATTTGCCCTGAACGCATCAAAAGAAAAAACAACTATCAATTCACCGAAAGGAAATAAAATGAATTTTGTCATGATCAAAATATCCGAAAATTGGAAGATTTGGTGATATATATATATATATATATATATATATATATATATATATATATATATATATATATATATATATATTAAACTACTTCATTTACTAACATAAATTAATATACGAAATATAAATTTATGCGTAAACTTTAAGTATTTACTTCAACAGTACTCAATACGTAGGTAGATCTAGTTAGTAAGTTTTAAAATATATATGGCGATTAAGCTGCACTGAATTAATCGCCTATATATATTATAACTACCATATATATGTATGCATTATATTATATTTTATAACTTATATATATATATATACATATATATGTATATATACATATATATATATATATATATATATATATATATATATATATATTAAGAATCAGGAGCATATACTACAGATATCTTCATGAAATCGCTGTGAGTATAGATTGCAATGTAAAAGTCCCAGGTAAAAAAGCGCTAACTGATCATTTAGTAACATTTTAAGTTTATTTGTGCATTAATTTTTATATGATTTTTTTCCATTAGAGTATTTTTCCGAACCGATTCCTATTAGGCGAGTGTCGTTTTATTATATTTCCTATTAGGATTGCCTTATAAGAAATTATTTGCTTTCGAGATAAAAATTGAATTAAATTCTATTTGAATATTTGTCGCAAAGATATTCGGTTTCTAAAGACTTTGGTTGGCGTATCTTTACTTGTTGCACACTTTTCTACATTTTTTCTTACATAATTGTTTTTTTTTGGTTTTTGTTTACTTTTATATGATTATTCTTTTGAACTTTTTAATCACCGTTGTCTTATTTATCCTATTGCCCTACACATTTCTTGACCAACACGCCTCGATTACCCTTACAATCTCCTTTAATCTTACCCTATGAATCAACCTTTGTAATTTCGATATATTATTTCTAGTCTATTCCCAAGCCGGTATTATTATTTACACCCATATAATGTATAAAATCGATAACAGATTTACTTTATAATAATATATATATAGCCACTGTAAGAATTAAAATATTATGTTAAGCCTATTACGACGGGGCTTACTTAGAAAAACATCGTTGCAGTTTAAACAAAAGCGCTATAACAATATCAAATCGTCTGCATTTACGCCGACCATCTTCAGAAGGCCAGCAGCAATATATTACATATGAATTAGTTCCTGTGCAATGCCCACAGGGCTCGCTAGCAGGGATAAGTGTTTGAGATCAAAGTTTTTTTTATCATAAACTACTTCTAAACATGAGTGGAAGAAACGGAATTTGAAATTGTCAAGCGTACAAAATGTACGGAAGAAACGGAATTGAAATTGTCAGCGTACAAAATGTAAAAAAAAAAATCTCATCTTCATAAATGCCTATAAACATCCTCATTAAAGTAAACTGATGATGATGGATAGAACGATTATTAATGAAGTAATTCTTACATGAAGAATTACACGCATAGAAAATTGAGTACGGGATTCCTTCTAAATTCACAGGAAAAGAAACATGCATAAATATTTTTTTTTCATGCCGATAATAATTTCTTGTCTACGTGAGAGTCGGGCCAAATTATATTCACGAGGGAAACAAAAATCGTCCTGATTAATTTTGTATTGAACAACACTTTCGAGCATTTTTCTTCTGAGATTTTCAGAATTCAGTAACCATTCTGGTAAATAAAAAGCGAACGAAAGCAATACTAACTGACGTACATTTATTTTTCTTTTCGAAATAGTAATTTTTGTATTGTTAAAAATAATTCCGCTTTAATTAATATTTACTATTTACAATTAAATATTTTGTATCCGATCGATAAAACTATACATATATATATATATATATATGTATGTGTGTATATATATATATATATATGTATATATATATATATATATGTATATGTATATATATATGTATATGTATATATATATATATGTATATGTATATATATATATGTATATGTATATATATATATATATGTATATGTATATATATATATGTATATATATATATGTATATGTATATATATATATGTATATGTATATATATATATATATATATATATGTATATATATATATATATATATATGTATATATATATATATATATATATGTATATATATATATATATATATATATGTATATATATATATATATATATATATATATATATATATATATATATATATATATATACAGTCCTGGTCAAAATCATGAGACCACATAAGAAAGTAAGCGTTTACGCATATTATCGAATTTTTAATCAAATAAATGGTTGAAACCATTGCCAAAAGGGAAAATATGAAGGGAAATGGTGAAACCGGCTTCATTCGAAACCTTAACCCTGATCTAATTCTTATTTTTATCAAAAACAAACATTTTCACTTGGTCAAAATGATAAGACCACTTTAATAAAATCGGCTTGTTTTCAAAAAAACGACTACGAAAAGCCTTCTATGTTAGGAAAAGCAACTTGTTCGTGGATAAAAAAAAAAACATCTTACTAAATTATGAATGGCAAACGGGAAACCATTATCAGCGTTTGAGAGAAGAAGGATCTTTGAACTTGATAGGGGTGAACTCTCCCATAGATCCATTGCCAAACGAAGTGAATGGTATCAAAACGGCCATCACATTTTTTTAAGAAATCCAGATCAATATGAGCACAAAAAGAGTCCAGGTCGACCAAAAAAAAAAAAAAAAAAAAGAAAAAACTGACCCCATCACTGGATCGCCGTTCATAAGAAGTTTAAAAAAAAAAACAGTATAATCTCAAGTCGATTGAAAAGCCAAATAGCAGCAGAATGTAGTCCTAAAACCATCAGAAGGCATGTGAAAATGAAGGGTTTCAATCATTTAAAGCGACTGCAGAAACCACGTCTTCTTGAACAGCACAAAACTAACCGACTTTAATATGCCGCAAAATACCAGACTTGGGATGAAGAGAAGTTGGAAAATGTAATGTTTTTCGATGAGAAAAGGTTTTATCTAGATGGTCCAGATGGATTTCAACACTATTGGTATGATAAAGATTTGCCCAAAGAGACTTTTTTCAACTCGGCATAGTGGAGGTGGGTCTTTAATGACCTGGAGTTCTTTCTCGTCAGTTGGGACCCTAAAGTTGCAAGTAGTGAAAGGCCGGCAAACATCATTGAAGTATATTTCAATGCTTTAAAATGCTTCTATTAGAACTGAAGGTCCACGTCTGTGTGGAAAAAATTTGATTTTCCAGCAAGATAACTCTGCGATACACACTTCTCGACAAGCACGAGAATACTTTCTTTCAAATATAGAATTGTTAGATCATCCAACGTGTTCTCCGGACCTCAATCCCATTAAAAAATCTTTGGAGATGGATGGCAAGAGAGAACCCATTATGATTCGATAAAGGAACTTTCTGATTCAGTTTTCAGTACATGAGATAAAATTCCTTCGCAACTGATACAAAAACTATGTCGCAAGCATGCTGAAGATAATCTTTGAAGTAATTCGTAAAAATGGAGGCTATACTAAATACTGAGGCCCTTTTTAGTAATTTGTAATTGTCTTTTGTTAGATAAATTATCAGTGGTCTTATCATTTTGACCAGGTGAAAATGTTTGTTTTTTAAAAAATAATTATTATATCAGGGTTAAGGTTTCGAATGAAGCAGATTTCATTTTTTCCATCATATTTTCCATTTTGGCAATGGTTTCAAACATTTGTTTGATTAAAAATTCGATAATATGCGTAAACGTTTACTTTCTTAAGTGGTCTTATAATTTTGACCATGACTGTATATATATATATATATATATATATATATATATATATATATATATATATATGTGTGTGTGTGTGTGTGTGTGGGTGGGTGTGTTTATGTGTGTGTGTGCCATAGGGTATGTTATTGTTTACTTATTACTGCATATATTATCTACTAGTATTTCAGCCCGGCGTTTACATGGTGTTTGGACGTGTATGTTGAGCAAAAAAAAAAGTGCTAATAAGAAGGCAGGCTCGAACCCGTACCGCAAAGGAGGAAAAGAAAAGGAAAAAAAACTGACGATTTTGCTGTTACGACCATCGCAAAACGGGAAGTGGCCCAGGTTTAAATTAAGGCTAGACAATCGAAAGGAGAGGATGGCTTTCGAAAATATCTGCGAAAAAAGCGACCCCACCCTGTAGAAAAGTGTCCAGTTAAAGGTGAAGGCATTAATGATTTTAACAAACGTTTCGATATTTGCGTCTAAAAATTCGAACTTCAAAACGATAGTGATCTTTTAAAAATCCGTCGCGTCTGTCAAACATTTAAGGAAGACATGCAAACATACATACATACATTTATATATTAGTAACTAAAAATTTTCGACCCAACCTGATTTAAAATCTTGCCTTGTCTCTGAATACCCTTTATGTAAAATTTCAAATGTTTTGTCAAGAAATTGCCAGAGTAATTTTGTAGACACCGCCGAGGTCATTTTTTAAAACTTTGACCCCTATTATGACCCCTTAAGATTTAATGTTTGGCGCTACAAATCAAGCTATTTAGTTAACCACATATCCAAGTTATTTATATCTAAAATTTCAAGTGTTTAGACCCAAAATTGTCGGTGGAGTTCGGTAAAGTTCTTAATGGTCAAATCGTCTATTTTTGACCCCTTAATAGCCAAATTTCTGGCCGAAAACGGATTACAAAAACGTTCCCAAATCTCGGTACCCTGTATATCAAATTTCGAGTTTGTAGACAGAATTATTGCGTAGGGAAATGTGCACACACACAGAACAGACACGGTCACTTTTATACATATACTATCATTTCGGCCCGGCGCTGCCCGAGTGTTTGGAGATGTATGCTGAGCAAAATAAAAAAAAAGAAAAAGTAAAAAACATTTTTTTTTTATTTTGACCCCTATTATAACCCCTTAAGATTTATTGTTTTAGGCTGAAATCAAGTTATTAATTTAGATTCATGCCCAAGGAACTTATATCTAAAAATTCAAGTGTTTAGATCCAAAAGAGTAGTTTTGTAGTGTTCTCAAAGGTCAAATCGTTGAACGTTGACTCTTTAAAAGTCAAATGTCTGGCAGAAAACTGATCACATCGATGTTCCCAAATCTCAGTACTCGGTATATCAGATTTCAAGTCTGTAGATTAAAAATTAAGAGAGTTATTGCGTAGGGAAAAGTACACAGACACACAGGCACGTTCACTTATATATATATATATATATATATATATATATATATATATATATATATATGTATATATATATATACATACATATATATATATATATATATAGAGAGAGAGAGAGAGAGAGAGAGAGATTATTCATATTTAATCATTTTCATACGGTGTTTAATTCTATACTATTGTATATAGAGTAAATTGATTGTCTCACAGTATATATTTCTGTCCAAATTTTCGAGTCCGATAGAAACATTTCTGGGTTCGACATGATACACCGGAGGAAGGTCGGAGGTTACATCGGCAGAAACCTTGTGAAAATGACACTCAAGATAAGAAGAGTAATCCTATGACTTCAAATGACACGATTAAAGTATCTATTTCGATTTTCATGAAATGCAATGCGATATTAACTCAAATATCGTGTTAGAACATCATAATTCCGACAGCTGCTTGTGTCTTGTTTTGTAGTTCAGATTCCTACATTTCTTGGGTCACTTTAAATCTTGATGTGTCACCTGCAGAATAAAAAGAGCAACGTTCTAAAGCATTTAAATCGTAAAAGAAATGACACTTGAGAATTGTTCTCGACCTTACAATGACATCAAAGTTTCTATAATCTTCCGAGGTTGCTGTATCTGAGCTAAATATTCAAACGACATTTACTCGCGGTTGGTGAGCGTCAACTAAATTTGACCCCTAGCCTTTGATAAAAGTTTTCATTTATTAACAAGTGCACGTGAGAATTGACTTACAACGATTATAAACACAGTAAAAGTATCTAAAAAATCAAAGAAAATCATTGCATATCGTTCATACTCTGTTGTTATTTATCGATTCGTACTTGGTTTGTAATAACAAAACATATGTTTTAATCAAGAGTGAATGTAAAGCCGAAGGACTTTTACGGAATGCTCTAATAGCAATAGCTATTTGTGGTTGGAAAGCTTTCTTATTTTTCTTTAAGGAAACAAGCTTAGTCTTTGCAGCAGTAAATATTATCGTACATTTTGGTCCTCATTGCACACTATGTTTGGGGTGTTCTTCCTCTTTATGCCTGTTATAGTTCGTTGTGTGATCAGCAAATATACCCCTCTCAGAGACAATCTTATCCGGGAGGTCATGAATAACTTTAGAAATAATAAAAGTCCAAGTTCGACGCCTGAGGTGCATCCGCATTTATATCATATTGTTTAGATAGGCGCCCAATGACGATTACCTGGATTTTTCTCTTATTAAAGAAAGATTGAATTATATTAAGTATTCGTCAAGTAACACCATATGATCTGATCTTCTTGAGAAGGCGATCGTGCTATACTCTGTCATAAGCCTTAGATATATCAAGGGCTACTGCCATATTCTACTCTGTTAGCTCCAGTAAATGGTATATATGTTCAGTGATTGCAGTTATGATATCTGCAGTGGAATTGGTTGTCTAACTCCATATTGTTGGTCGGACAGAAGTTTAACAAATGTAAGATCAAATACTAGAGTTTGGTTTAAGAGGGAGGAGGATATTGGTGATATATATATATATATATATATATATATATATATATATATATATATAGTAAGCTATAATATATATATGGCGATTAAGCTACACTGAACGCATAAATTTATACTTTCGTATATAAATTTTCTGCAAGTAAAGGAAGTAGTTATATATATATATATATATATATATATATATATATATATATATATATATATATATATATATATAGGGAGAGTGGGGGACACACAGTTGAGGGCGAGAGGGAGAAAGCAGGCAAATTATAAGACACTATTAATCTGGGAAAAATAATTGCGCATATGTCCAGTTTTTTAGATAATATTTTTTTAAACAAACTTAGATTGAAGTATAATTGATGAGTACAAAGGATCAATTGCATATTACTAAATGTAGGAATAGATGTGAAATTTTAAACTACAATATTGTGGCAGGTAGCAGTTCCCATGCTTATAGAATATTAATTACCCATGAGATATCTTTAATATAATGTGTAATGCATTCAACATATGTTCGCGTGACGTATTTTCATATTTGAAATATAAAAAAAATTATATATGTTCAATAATAAGGGTAAATGCACTTATCTTAACAAACAACCTCTCTCTGCCTCTCTCTGCCTCTCTCTCTCTATATATATATGTATATGTATATATATATATATATATATATATTGCATATGAATTTCTGTTTAGCTATTGCCGAATACCTATGTGTAATTTGAAATAAGTACGTTCATCCCTCGAAATATGCTGAAGAGCTTAGTATTTTTATATGTAAAAATATCTCTCGAAACCGTTTATTACAGGTAATGGATTCGAGATCTCTCAGAGTTTGAATTATAACTTACATTGGCGAGTTATTCACGAAGACCAGGTCCAGGTTGAACACAAGAATGTAGGGTATCTTATTCCCTGCACCACATATACAGGTTCTTAGTGTGTTCCTTAATATAGAATATAATCTTTTATATTAAGGATATTTCTATAATCCCAAATCAATGACATTTTTAAATTTAAATATCAGCCGTAACGTATTTTAAACTGCTATGTAAACTCATGAAGTTAGATTCATATTTTCTAACAAAGTTGATCAGGACGTTTTCCTGTTTCAAAAATAGGTGTTATTCTTAAATGAATAATAACATTACCATTAAGAAGTCCTGACATTTGTCAGATTCAGAGTAACTCTATTTCACATATAATTGTAATATATTGACTTGAATGTAAATTAGGTTTCTATTTTCATATAGAAGTTTATTAACACACAAACACACACACACACATATATGTATGTAGAGAGAGAGAGAGAGAGAGAAAGAGAGAGAGAGCGAGAGAGATAGATAGATATAGATATATATGAACGGATATGAATAAATGTGTCTATTAAATTAGCATATTAAACTATTATATTTATATATCTCTCACGAGATCCAAAATAATGTCGTGTTATTCCATGATCCTGCAGACATAAGAAGTACGATGTTGTAAATGTAATCGTGGAGTCTATTTAGCATTTATACTACTCGGAATTCTGTAGTCGAATATTTCCGGCTGAATCTTAGCCTATTAAATATGGATATTTGCCATCGTTATGTGAAGTAATTTACCATTAAATGATCCGAGAATTTTAGGAAGAAATCAATGTTAAAATCGGAGTTTACAATATTCATCAAAATCGGAGAGGGGTTGCTAGGTAAAAAAATACGCTTAAATATAGTTTCATTCATGAAGGCGTGTATACTAACACTTCTACGAAAAATGCAGATATGTGCATCCAATTAGTAATCTACTTAAGCTATGAGAATGCTGTTTTAAACGAATAGTAACCACGAGGTGATTTCAATAAATATCCACATATTTTTCGTATGGGCTCTTTTATTGGCAGTACACAAATGAAAATCTTGCCCCCTTTGTATTAATCTCCTCCGACTGCAATGTTCTTGTATCGTTTTAACAACTTGTAGGAATTCTCTCATGTGGCCGTGCCAATGTCCCCCGTCACAGCCTCTGCCAGCTCTTAATTCTCTTATAGTAACAGACTCTTACGTTGTCTTTCAGCTTATGGAATGAGCCAAAGTAACACGAAATAATGTCTGGACATGGTAAGGATGAGGGTATGTCTGGATGCACATCTTAGTCATATAGTCTGCGACAAGAATGGTGTTGTTTCGTGCTGCAATCTGGTAAATCCTCGTCATCTTCAATAATTGTGCGTACAGCTTACACACTGACATCAAAATATTCACTATTATTTCTATAACATACATACGACGGTTCCTGTTACTAAAATTCCTTATTTGTTCAAGAAACGGACATGTTCTGACTTTTATACTATTCCAGCATCTTTAATGCATTCCTCCCGAGCTTCCTACCTTGCTTGGATATGTTATGCCAATCTAAAAACATATGCTCGATTGATACAAGATAGTATACAAGAGTCCTAAGCATTACATACATTTCTGTGGCCGTTTTTATAAGTTTAAAACTGATTTCTATTGTCTATCATCCTTCTACCATTTCCTCACGCGCAGATTGCATTTTTGAAATCCACAAGCTGTGGCAATAAAGCTTAATTAACGTGTAATCTACTTCATGATGTAACTGTACAATTAAACCTAAAATCATAAAAGTCTTTCAGTCATCTGAAAAGATGTATATGAATAACATACTTAATTTCCAAGAGTCTCCGACAACTTTAAATGCATATACAAAAAAATGAAAGATTATTGAAGACAACATGCAACATATTGAACAATGGAAAATTTCTATTTCTGAGATGCCGTAATAACAAAAGAAAAAGCACACGCGCAAAACTTTATATTTCTTTAAACAAACGTTTACTAACAGTGTAATTTACTGGCTGAAAGCATTAAAGAAGTATTGATTGTGAAACAAGTCTAAAGAAATTGAAACTGGAGCCAAAACAAATAAATGGCTGTTCGGTTTTCGGAAAGCTATTTATTTAAACATTAGCATATGAAATATAAAGTTTGAAATGTAGAAATATGAAAAACGAGGAAGCAAATGTTTATCCTTGGACATCAGCCAAATCGATAGCATGCCTCGCTATCGGTAAAGAACACGGGACATATTATCCGTAGGAAGATACTTGAAAGTGATATTTGATGAATTATCCATATGCGTTTAACATGAAACATATGGACATGAGGCATGCATAACAATCAAAAAGCTATTAGTGTTAGTTTTTTTCTAACTTTATTTTTATTTTTATTATAGAGAACAACAAACCTCTGAACATTTACATATCGATGAAATGAAAACAGAAAAAAAGTTGACGATATTTCTTACATGTTATATTACTCTTTTATTAACTGACATAGGGCCGTATTTTTGTGTTCATTTTTGTTGTTTCCATCACCCTGGGTTGTATTACTAAATAAACAGACCCGTAATATACACATTTTTGCTTTAGAACTTTCCTGTGGAAGTTCGATATAGAAGTGAGTTTACTCCTAGCTGAAACAATCATGAAGATAAATTAAAAAGAACGTTTTACATTCAAAGGTGCGTAACTCGAATGTATCGAATAAAATCTCAGTTATTAAATAAACATATCAGTTAGTAAATATTATTATTTTATTGTTATTATCGTTATAATTTGGTAATAATAATAATAATAATAATAATAATAATAATAATTATTATTATTATTATTATTATTATTATTATTATTATTATTATTATTTTATAAATTTTTTCTTACCTGTTGGTAAATTAACTCTACGTTATTTAGACATCAATTTTTATTTAAAATATTAAATTCATTGTTGTTTTCTAAATTCGCAACCAAAAATTGCAAATGTATACATATAGAGTTCAACATTTTCGAGTTTCTGACACAACTAATGTTTTATAAATGTTACCGTATGAGAAGAAAACAAAACAAAACAATTAAATTATAAATATTAGTAGAATTAGAAAAAAATAAGAAATAGCGAAAAAATAAAACTATTCTTATATCATAAATCCATTATTATAACAAAAAACTTTAGTAATATTGCTTCTACCGTTTAAACTGTCTAGATTTACAAATTTATAAGTTCAGGTACCTAAAATTCTGCGAATGCGTCAATAAATACAATTCAAGCAATAACAACGTTTTGTAATCGATAATTGCTCTTTCAACTCTTTTAGATTTTTAAATATTTGTATAAATATATTTTTATACACATCTAACATTATGAATACATTAATAAATAAAATTGACTTTTAAAATTGGTTTGCGTAACTAAGTAAACAATCAGCCAAGATTCGAGATTGAAAATTGAATACCATATAGTCTCGATCCTTATATCATATAAAAAATAAAGGCCCAATAGTCACAATATGTTACTATGCAAACAATATGTAAACAATAATTTTAAGTTAAGTTTTAAATAAGTAGTACTTTATTTTTTGAAAAGTATACAATACAAACAAATATTTGCTTAAATATAGGCACCGCCAAAAATGGCCGCAAAATCAAGTTGTTGTTGTTTTTTAAAACGAAATTACATTTATTAAAATCCATTATTTCTGAGTAACTTTTTTTTTTCCAGAAAGATAAAACCCTGAATTTTATCATATAGAAAACAGAATAATGTAAAACTTTTTCTACTATTTTTAATTCAATTTTAAATGTTAAATTTTCCCAAAAAGTTAACAATTGACATTTTTTGTCTTGCACAAAAAACGTACTTAAATATTAAAAAAAAAGGGGTTTTGAAATAATTAATTAATTTATTTATTGTCTAACTAAGATTTAGGATGATTTTCTAAGAGAATATGCAAAAATATTATAATATAAGTACCTGAATTTCAAATAATTCCACTTATTCATATAGCTAACCAGATATTTCGCATCGTCGTAGAGTTCAGATCGACTCTGTTTACGTTTTCTTTTGATGGGAAGAAAACTATGGAAGACCAAACAGGCCAAAAAAACTTATTTTTCAGTGACGAAAATTTCAATGTATTATTAAGCTGAGGCTGACCAGTACCAGATGGGTGACCATTTGTATGAGTTTGGTTTTTAATGTGTATGTGTGTGGGGGCCAGGCTCCCCAAAATGGGGGGGGGGCAATTTAAAGCAGAATAAAAAAAAAATATTTCAGCGCGTTTGGTCCACCGTAGTCGAAAGGCGGCAAACGTTTTCAAACGAGATCGATAAAAATGATGCTATTTTTAACACAAAGGGCACAATATTTATCGAATTTTTTTTTTTTTGTATCGATTATTCAAAGCATGCCCTGTTTAATAATGGTCATGCATTATTCGGCTCGCTAAAAAAAAATTGTTAATTTATTTATCAAAAATTTTGAAATGGCTTTTTTCGTATAAATATTAAAATTTTTTTTTTTTTGTTTTGCTTAACTTAAATTAATTATTTTACTTAACATATTCACCGAATTTCACACTTCAAAACTCAAAAGCGGGATAATTAAACACAATCGAAGTTCTGATATTCAGACGTCAAAATAAGGTATGCAAACGAATTTTTTTTTTTTTTTTAATTTATAATTCTGTCCCTTAAAACAACACAATATGTTTTATTTAGTTTCAGATGATTATTTTAAGCATATTTGTTCCCACTTCAAAACAAGGGGGGGGTTTGTAAGCAAAAAAAAAAATATATATAAATATCGTTTATGAAAAATAAGTACACTGTTATAAAGTGCATTCTTCTCCTAATAATCGCTGAAAATTTCGTATTGATCGGATTATTACCTGATTTTTGGTAGATTTTTAAAAAGACGGTCCGTCAAAAAGTACTGACCTGCCCCCCCAGTTTTGGCGGTGCCTACTTAAATAAATTGCACATTTAGTTTAATCTAAACAATATATATGTACAGAACTTGTTGTTTTTTTAAAATCCATAACAATATAATAAATAGAACATTTTATACTTTTAAACAATATGATTTTTTTTTATTTTACTTTTCTACAGAACTTTTGTAAGAAATCTTGTTCTCAAATGCTTTTCTTTCTTTTTCCATCATATGCGTTCGAAAAGTTAATTGTGTTTCAAAGTTTTCTTTTTGTTAGTTGCGATTAAAGCATAAGTCTTATGGTTGTCGTGATGGTACAATCAGGCCAACGAAGTTTCGTCATGAATAATTTCGAAATGTTGATACTGTACTGATTGAAGTGGCTCTATAGTTTAATAGGCCGCTCATGTATACGATAAAGTTAAAACTGGATTTACTGAAACTTTGTACAAACAATCTTTATTTGAAATTTTTTTACCAAAATTATAACCTTTGTAAACCATATATTTATGAATTGTTTCTTTTTAAATAAAGAATCAGAGTAGGTTGTTTTTTTCTTACACTAAACATAAAAATATAACTGTTATAAAAATATTCATGACTGTTTTTTATCTAACGAGATATTTTAAAAATACTATTTATTAATTGTTTTTTTTTATTATAAAAAAATCATAAAAATATTGAAAAAACGGTTCAGAAATATATTAAAAACAGTTTGTAAATAATGTTATAACCGTTTTATATTTATGTTTGATGCGGAACGTATTACCGATGTTTGATTTAAAAAAAACAGTACATAATATTTTCATTATAAAAATTATTATTTTGTTATAAAAGTTCATTTTGGTGTTTGCTTTAAAACGTACAAGGTTGGACATCGGACGTCACTTCCGCTGAATGTCTTCGTAAATAAAGAAGTCCGACTCTTAACGAATAATACAATACTTATAGAGTATTGTATTATTCTGGTGATTAATCTGTATTAATTTCTAACTGTGCATCGAACATATACCATAACACTTTGTTCGGTGCTCATCATAAAAACAATAACATGTTTGTCAATGTGAAATTTTTCTTTACATATATGAAATCGAGTAAACTAATCACACGCATACCTTAAGTTCAATGGAGAAACGACGCAAAGAAACCCATTTATCTCTCTATTTTTTTAAAAATTACATTCACACGAAAGATTGTAGTATGTAACAAAATATATATTTTGGCATGCTTATGTAAGTCTTTAAAATATATTCTGTATGGCAGGCGTATCAAGATTATACATTACTTCTGTATACTTACTATCGGTAGATATAGCATATACTGATTAAACGAAGAACATTTAGTCTTGTATATACCAACTAACATGCCGGTCTGGTCATACAATATTCATAAACAGTTTATGTTAATTTACACATATTTCTTATATAATATTATCGTGATAGTTCTATATATTGATTACGGTTGTCCGCGTGTTTTCAGCTATTTTGAACAGATCTGATGGGCTGAACCACAGACGTGAATTAGTTTGCTCAATCGGGTTCAGTTAATGAGCGATATAGACATGTTAATTTTTAAAGATTTTGCAAAAATATATGCATGCGTGAAACATTTTACACAAACTGAATGGGATAAACCGCAATGCTTTTATTACATATATAATTTTTAACAAAAATATTCACATCAGATAATTTTGCGTGATTACATCGAAAATGGAACAGTTTGTATGGATAAAACCTCAAACTGTTTCAATAATTCGTTCTCAACATACAGAAAGCTGCATTGCCCTGTGCAGGAATTGATCCTTGCAAATAAAACGATATCATCAACGATGCTCCGATAGATATGGACAGAATACTCTGGGCTTAATCCAGCAGTTTACCAATGGTCTTGACAAAGATTGTTTATGTGTTATTTGCTTCTCCCAGGCTTTGCCAGCATTCACAATGGAGAAATTCACCTTTGTCATTTATACGGTCTTAAGATCTTGCAGCTCATCAGAGACCAAGGATTCGAAAACTTAATGAACATAGTTGAACAAGAAACAGGGGCTCGAATTTGTTCTTATAGTGAAGGGCTTTCTAAAAAACAATCAGGCTTGGTCTCATGCAGAATTGCCATCAACATGCTGACAGCTTCAAGGAAGCGGGGCCATAGCATCAACGGCAAGATGCACTACCTATTTTTATATGTAGATCGACTTTTACTTTTCTGAGATCGTTGGTTCAATGGGTGATGAGCCAGGAAGAGGATCCCACTAGAAAAGAAGGAACTCTCTATTTGAAAAAAATGGAGACCAAGTACTCGGATCACTGTGACACAGTCATGGTGGATTGCTGTTGAAACCTGACGACATATGCTCCTAAAAACAGCATTTAAAGACCTAAATTTTGAACAATTGTGAAGCAACATGCCATCTAGGAGCTCATACCTTTATCAATGACCACTATGAAATTTTCAGTAATCAATGTGTATCTGTTAATCAAGATATATTTTGCAATACATTTTTGTCTAAAAAACATATTTAGGATATGGGTTGACAAAAAAGGATCTGATAATTCTATACGAATGTAATCATTTTTGTCACAAAATCTGTGTTTTTTCAAATCAAATCATGGCCTAATTGAGAGGCACATATGCGATTTCCTTATTCATCAGTGTGTAAATAACGTACTTTGGTTATGCAGAAATCTAAAGGACAGTAAACATTGTTGCCCAGTGTAATTACTAAATATTGAGTAATTCTTGCAAAAAATATAAAATATGACTTGATTACTATCCACAATAATTATAACCTGGACATTTAGAGGTCTATTCTCGGTTGTTATTTATAATATCAGCGTCCTTTTCGTCTGCGCCAACGTCGGGGTGATACGAAAGGTATAAATCAATGCGATATTGAGCTAGAAATGTTTACTATTGAAGTAAAAGCAAGATTAATGGTTTATTTGACTTACACTGCGAAGTTTAACTGTTTTGTTTTCAATTTTTACCCCTTATCAGCAATTATTACGGTTAAAAACTAATCGAATGTGTGCTACACGTCCAAATACAGTATCTTCTCCACTGAAAGGTAGAGGTTAACAAGGATTTGGCAACAATGGTTTTTTGCGACCTGTGACTAGGTAAAACTTGTAGAACCTTGTCGGTCTGGTAATTAGGGTAACGATTCAATTTCCTTCAACTCCAATCCCAAACTGAAATCACAACCAACATTCAGTTCACTCCATCCCTCTTATAATCCAGTTAGCCAATCAAATAAGTTAAACGTAACAACTACCAATATAAAAAGAGTCATCACCCACACAAAAGGTTTTTGCTGCCGCTCTTCCTGAGAGTCGCAAGTAAGTGCTTCATGTTTTCTCAACACCCTCCTACTCAATAGAAAACAAAATCAATTGTTATTGATTTTGTAAAGCCTTCTCAATAAAAATATTCCTCATTCTTGATCCCCAGAGCAGTGGTGACAAACCCAATCCCTTTCCTCTGGCGGAGCTGCACTGATCCCAACGCATATAAAATGAAACCAGTTATCACATTGATCACAGCAGATTATGGCCGATCCGTCATCAGGTTTATTACATCCGGGACAAATCCAAACCTGCTCACTCTCCTGCACTAAAGTGGGTTCCTCAAAACTGGTTTCTGACCAATAAGTTCCTTCTATGGACTCCCAGTCATCATAACAAGGTTCCGGACCATCCTCTTGTGGTTCATATTCTGCATGTAGTTCTAGCGGATATAGATGTTTAAGAGAATATGTTTTCACACTCCCATCACCCCGTCGTGTCTGTGCCGATCGTACCATACCATCGTCTCCCGGAAACAATTCTTCTACTCTCCCCAATGCCCAGAAGGGTCGAGCCTTGTTTGGGAGTTTTATCGTCACAATATCTCCAGGTCGTACCTTATTAGATATAGTTGGATAACGATCTTGTTTACGTTCTCGAAGAGAGAGTAAGTAATCCTCGTTCCATATCCGTTTAAACTCCTTGAGCAGCTCATCCCGGTTCTTCAAAGATTCCAACAATATCTGTCTGGACGGCAATTCCCCTTCATTAATTGGTTGAATCTCCATTCTAAGAAGAATACCAAGGTTTTGATCTGGGCGCAGGAAGTGATTGGGCGTAATCACCTTCAGTCCAGAGTCGTTCGAACTCACATAGGTTAGCGGTCTATTGTTCACTGCCCGTTGGACATCTGAAATGGCTGTCCACAGCTCAGATTGACTGTAAATAGACTTTCCAACAGTTTTATAGAGGCATTCCTTTAATGTTTTAACCATGCGTTCCCAAACTCCTCCATACCAAGCCGAATGAAGAGGGATCTTAACATGCTTTATATTATACTGCCCAAATGTATCATCAAATTCGGAAGAAGTTAGGGCCTGATTTAGTAAACTAACTCCAGCAAGAAATGACTTTGCATTGTCACTATATATATGAGAAGGCAAGCCCCACATGTTTGAAAACCTTATGAAGGCCAGTATAAATGTGTGCACTGTCATGTCCTCAACCAGTTCTAAATGCACCGCTCTGATTTCCAAGCACGAAAATATGAGAATGTAAACCTTAGATTGAGATTTTGGTTTTGAACCCACAGGTGTACCGTATAATCTATCCCTGTATGTAAGAATGATCTTACCAGATTTACTCTATATTTAGGCAGGTTTGTCATCTTAGGATACGGAAAATGTATTGAGTTGATTTTCTGACAATAAAGGAGTCCTTCAATATTCCCTTCACAGCCTGTCTGCCTTGAGGTATCCAAAATCCTGACACCCTGGTTCTACTAAGTGTAGCCGGCACACCCAAGTGTTTAGCCCTCTCATGCTGATCCTTCACAATTAGATTAGTCAAGGGATGATTCTTCCCGAGCAATACAGGGTTTAAAACCTCATATTGTAGAGTAAATTTTTTTTGGATCCTGCCTCTGGAGCGGACGACACCAGACTTGTCCAGAAATAGGTGTAACTGACTCACAATGTTCGGAATGTGTTTATCATGAGGTGCATGTAAGAACTACAATTCAAGGGGAAATGCCTGTTGTTGCATTGTCTTGAACAAGTAGTCAGCAGCAGCCTGTTTATAGTGCAGTTCCTTGCCTCTTGCTTTGGATATAAATTCGAATACTCTGGAGACCACACGTAAAAGTTTGTTAAAACACGAGAATCTGTCAAAGGCGACGATAGGCTGGCACCAGTTCTCATTACAGGTGTACAACAGGTTCGACGAACTATTTGCTGGTTGTCTGCACTAAGACAATCCAAAGTACTATCAGGCCAACAGACAGTTCCACCAGACAACCAGTTTGGTCCAGCACTCCAAAAAGAGAAATTTTCCTTAAATTTAGCTGCTGTCAGTCCCCTAGTCATTAGGTCCGAAGGGTTCTGATTGGAAGGCACATATTTATACCTGATAGCAAGGTTGTAATTTGCAAGTATCACTTCTTCCATCTGTGTCACATACCTGAGGCGATTCTTCGTGAAAATGTTTTTATGGCTCGTCTGCTTGGACATCAGCCAAGTGAGTACAATTTGGGCATCTACAGCCAAATACAAACTTCCAAATTTCGTTCCTTGGTAGGCTCTCAAGATATTTATAAGACATTTAATTGCCAAAAAAACTGCTAATAGTTCCAGCGTTTGCAAGGTTTTAGCTTTTAATGGTGCCACATTTGCTTTAGCAAAAATCAGAGAAGATATACCTCCCTGAACTGCATATACAGAAAACCCATATGCTCTTTTTGAGGCATCTGTGAATATGTACAAATCCGCAACAGTATCGCTATCAAGTACCTGCCTTCTAAACGATAACGAATGAAGCGCCGACAAATCACTAGCTAGTAATCTCCACCTTTCCTGCATTTCCTTTGGAATGGGATCATCCCAATCAATATTAGCCTTCCAAATTTCTCCCACCAATATGCGACTTTGAATGGTGACTGGAAGACATAAAGACAATGGGTCAAATGCACTGGATGCGGCTGATAGTATTTGACGTTTTGTTGCTAAGTTGGGGTCACAAGTTCGCTGGACTAGGCTAATGAAGTCCGACTCTGGGTCATATATGTAACCCAGAACCTTTTCCCATGGACAACTGTGAGTTGTCAAAGTCTCATCCTTCCTCATCAATTCCTGTAGCTTTGGGCAATTGGTGTTACATGATCGAAGATCAAATCCCCCTTTCTTCAATCTTTCCTTTATTTCATTATATAGTTTTCTCAACACACCTTCCGAATTATTCGTACTGACCAGATTGTCAACACAAAATTTGAATTCAACAGTTTAGTGCAATCATCAACTGGAAATCTAGACGCATGATACTTCAATATGCAGTTCAATATAAAAGGGGTTGCGTTAAAGCCGAAGATGATGTTCGTATAACGGTAACATACCAGCCGATCATCCCGTTTTAGAAAGAAGCAAAACATTTTTTCTGTCAGACTGATTTGATAATCTAATCATCAGAAATGCCTTCGTGATGTCGCCCAATAATGTATATCTATTAGTCCGAAAGAGTAGAGTTAGATTTAACATGTTTCCGGTTAAATTTACCCCTGGGTATACAGCCTCGTTTAAGGATACTCCTCCCTTGACCTTCAATGAACAGTTTAAGACTGGTCGAATTTAGTAGTTGCTATGCTCTCGGATTTAAAGACTAGTTGATGAGGGATCCAAACATGTTTATGGAACTGTTTAGGTGAACAATGAAAGGGTTCTATTATGCCCTCTGCCTCTTGTTCGGCAAAAACCTCTAGATATTCCTCATAGAGGTCCTTCATTTCCAGAGTGTGTACCACCTTATCCAACACCTTGAGGGCTACTTGGTGATTAGAGCGCACCTGAGCTAATTTATCAGTGTGCCACGGTAACTGCACCCAGTACCGTCCCTCCTTAAACTCTATATTTCTCATAAACTCCTCTACCTTCTGGGCATCATAGTCGAACAAGGTGTCATTTTCTGATAGCCCCAAAGACTCTACACTGTAAATCCACTCCAGAACTCTTTCTACAGTACGGTCCTCAAAACTTTCTTTATAGGGGTCTGAATAAGAAGTACACACGTCAAGAACACTATTAACAATGGAGGTCGGACACTTAACAGTTCTCATGACTTCTTCATAAACTGGAACCTTGTGTTGGATCGTTTTAATTTTATGAGGAAACATGAAATTCCTGGGATCCCCAAAAGGTATCACTCCTCGTTGGGAAAGCCAAGCTTTCCCATTCATACATTTTATCATTTGTAGGGGTTCCATAAATTGTAACAGGTCTCCCCCTATTAACCCTTCAAAAGTTATATTGGCATTTCTTCCTAAATCTGTATCCAGGGTGTAATCCAATTTCGTAAGGTTCTCGACCACAATCGGCAAATGCTCCACTGTATGAATGATGTCTAATTCCTTGTCAATAAGGATAGGTAGCTGCCGCTTTACCCCTGGCGTCAACTCCACTGTTGTGGTAAGTCGCTGAAAATTGCAGGTTTTCCTTCATAGAAACGTCACAATCTCAAGGTTTACCTCTGAGACAGATCTTGGGTCACAGGCCAGATCCTGCAAAATTCTTCCACTAAAGTACGAATTTTTACTGCCCGTGTCTATCAAACATCGCAGCTTCACAGCTTTGTCCCCTCTTTGTAGTACGATGGTAGTAATCGGCAAAATACACTGCTGCTCACCCAAACCGGTGTTGATACATTCATTTGTTGATGTATACGGCATAGCGCACATGATTGTGGTATGGTCCTGGGCTGAACATCGCTCACAATTGCCCGTAGGGCTTCTTTTACAGGGACACGAATCACTGAAATGATTGTTACTTGTGGACCTATAACATAGTCCAAGTTCTCGACAACGACGCCATCTTTGAGGAAATGTATGGTATTCTTCACAAACTTGAGTGGAATAACCATCCCTCAAACAAAGGTTGCAGGTGGTATGCCTCTCCTGGATATGGAAGTTCTCCAATGTTGGTGTTGTTGTCTCCGGTTTTCTGTCTGGATGAATGTATCTACGAGAGCTACCATAATCCAAATCTCTCTGGTTTGCTTCAGGGAGTGCTGCCTTCCAGGATTTTAAGATCCTGATGCCCGTATCTAAAATAGAAGTTAAAGATGGATGCGGTGCCCCTACAGACCTCACTAATTCTTCCTTAAGACGGTTGGGCAGTCTTTGCAACAGTATATGAGCCGCTAATGCCCCTCCACCTGAATTTCTTTCCATAAATCCATATCCCAACATAGAATCCAACACCGACAACTCGTATTTAACCTGAGACAAATAGTTCTTAAGGTAGTCAATATCATACCTGCCTTGGGTGGACAGTTTGAATAGGCTAGAGAATATCTCCTCTCTAATGCCCTCTTCATCCCAATAATTATCCTTAAGAATTTTTATCGCGGCATCATAATTATTGGATGTCTCCTCAAGATGATGTATTAGCCGAAACGGACGTCCCGTAACACAAGTGTTGAGGTAGGTTAATTTTTCTCTCCTTGATTTTAATCCCGAAGTGCAATAGTCAAACCTAGTGAGAAAATCTCTCAATGCAACTTTGTTCTCTATGTCCAGGCCATCAAAACTAGGGCATTTGACCTTAGGCCTAAACATAGAGGTGTCAACTTGAGATGGCTACATTACATTTGGGAGCATGAAGGGAGGAGAATCATCCTTGTGAACCTCTGCGGTTAAGTTTTGTAAATCTCTTTTGACCTCCTCTTTAAAGTTGATAAGGTCATAAGCATGCGGTGCCACCCTATCTCTAGGAAGGAATTTAACCAAGTTTTCCTGAACTTGGTCCACTTTAGAAAGCCTCTCGTTTATGTTGTCTGTGGTGTTCTTCAAGGCACATGCATCCACTGCGACTCTTTTCTTCAATGTTTCTAATGTGTATCCGATAATGTTTTTATATCTTTCCTCCGTATCCAAAAGGGTCTCAAGAAGGTGATCCGGTTCTTCTTGCATTCCTAAGGAATCCTCAAGGGAAGACATTTGTTCCGCGGTCATAATAAAAAATACAGAAAAAGAAAAGGGGAGAAAAAATGCACAAGGTCTGCAGATCAATGTTGCAACGTGTGGAAACTTTCTCCACTGAAAGGTAGAGGTAAACAAGGATTTTGCAACAATGGTGTTTTGCGACCTGTGACTAGGTAAAACTTGTAGAACCTTGTCGGTCTGGTAATTAGGGTAACGATTCAATTTCCTTCAACTCCAATCCCAAACTGAAATCACAACCAACATTCAGTTCACTCCATCCCTCTTATAATCCAGTTAGCCAATCAAATAAGTTAAACGTAACAACTACCAATATAAAAAGAGTCATCACCCACACAAAAGGTTTTTGCTGCCGCTCTTCCTGAGAGTCGCAGGTAAGTGCTTCAAGTTTTCTCAACAATATCAAATGTCAGCTCTTAAGATCAAACATTAAAACGGGAGTTTGGTAGATTATTACTGCATACACTCCGACAAGATCAGGTTTATAAACATGGGCATAGAAATACCCACACATTCACACACATACACAATTATATTTATATGTATACATATATATATATATATATCAGAATGTAGAAATTACACACAAATTGAAGTTAGCATAATGGTGAAATGAAAATAATGCACAACATGCATAAAAGTGAATGTTATTTATTAACGTTCCTTTGCTAATATAAAAAGTAGTTCATTTTCACATAGGCGCTTGCATATTATAACTGAGTATATTAAGAAGTTTATTGTAGTAATTTTTCATAAAAGAAGGCTGCCCTTTATTATTAATGTCAGAGTGAGTAAATATCGAACATTACAGTTATATAGGTGACTATATGATAGATAATATTTTATACAAATCTCGCTAACAATTGAACTATTTTAATGTAAATCGCAGGCTTTTTTTTTAATCTGATACGGATGTTATAAATGTCAGTGATAAAATATTGTTTTATACCTTATGATGACGTGTCATAATGTTACCGAATTTTATCATGTGTTACCATGTCTTCATTATTATATATTGTTATACACTGCTTATTGTTTCTAAGTGTAATGAGCCACAGGGTTGATCTGGATAACGTGTGAGAACGGGAAAATTATTACGTGTCTGTCGATTCTTTTTGAAACGTTTCTTGTTTTATATTAGCTTAATCTGCTTGCGTTAGAACGTGTTCAGCATAATAATAAAGAAAAGTTTTGCTTTCATATAGCTTAAGATAATATTAATGTAGCTAAACGAAAAACAAATATTAAGTTTTAAAAAATAGATTTTCCGGCTTTCTATGAACGAATTTAATTAATGATGATAGAAAATTAGTACTGCAGATTATATTAGTTTAGAATCGTACGAAAGTAAGTGTATATTTTGTTTAGTATGTGTCGATTTTTGTAGTTTAGGCATAACATAAAAATATATTTAAAAATATATTTTATGAATAATACTGACCTGCCTACTAGAAGTAGAGTGTAGTATGTATCGTTAAACTACACTTTATGTATTTATGTACTGACGCAATAGCGTCAAATTATCTTAGTGGATAACGATTCCCTCTTGCATTAACAGTTGGCGGTATTTGTCATTCTGTTCCCATGCATTCGTTTTATATAATAGATTCGATAATATCACACGCCTTGTTAACCTTTGCATCTGCAAGTACAGTTGATTGATTTCTAATCTGTAGCGATCAGCTGTTTTGTAAAAAATATTTTAGAACGGAAATAATCAAGAAACTAGTGTATAACTTGAATTGCAAATATCGGACTGTGATGCGATTCTTCCGGTTAACTATCGGAAGCAAATTAATATAGATTGCTTTGAAATTTTACCCAATTTGGTGCGACCAGTATTACTCGATTTAGATTTCTGAATTTCTAGATCAATCACAGTTTTGTTAAAGGACAGGTCGACTATGGATATATATTTTTAGAAGTAGTACAGTGTTATCATGTCGGCTCTCACTTTTACACAAATGGTGATATGTTTACTTATTATTGCGCTCTTTTATGCAATGGTTAAATCTCGCTCTTGGCAATTTTGTAGGTTTAGTATGTGTCCTACAATAAGATCAGGAAAAGTGTGGCCTACCATTGCTTATTCATTTACTTAAAGGATTACATTTTTCCAGCTTTAACGCCGAGAACTGCAAATGGCTGTTTATTTTTAAATTGCCTAATACTCTGAAGTAGTAGCCCTGCAATTATGCTTCAGATATTAGCCCCCTACATCAAAGTTTTACTGTCTCTTGTTTAGGGTGAAAATGCAATAAAAAGGTAAGCTCCGTACACGTCCATAAGATTGTATGTAAGCTACAAGCGAAGATTATCACTGACAGTGCCAATCAATCGTAATAATTTCCCAGAGTAAAATGTCTTTCCCTCTGTAATCGAATATAAAAATCTAGAATGGTGGATATATAAAATTAGTACCGAGAATTGGCAAGAACTGATTCTTTCTTGTAGTCAAAGATGTGCAGCTGTCGTTGAGAGCAAGGGCTCATTTACTAAATATTGAGTGTGTGTGTTCTTGGATTTTTTTTGTTGTTGTTTACATTGTTTTTCTCAAGTCTGTCCCTTACTTTTGGGCGTTTCTATTTGAAAATAAATAAATACTTGTAATTTTTTTTTCTATACTTTGCAAATGATTCAAATTTTAGTATGTTATTATGAACGATATCGACTACCAGTTTTTTTTCTCAGCTTTTCACAGATTGTTTCTATAAAATGGGTTTAAAATTTTACCCCTTAGTTTTGGATGCTAGTATATATATATATATATATATATATATATATATATATATATATATATATATATACATATATATATATGTATATTGTTTCAACAAAATCAAGATATCAATGAATAGATTGATAGCAACAACTAGTGGATGCCATCGTTTTTTACACTTGTTTCAAGACTATTCGGACAGACAAAAACTTTATATCGTTTGAACATTTTCCCAAGAACAGCCTTTCATCAGATGTATAGAATAAAAAAAACACTTAAATTATGAAGAGTATGGAGTCCATTTTCCTTATGAGAAAACAACATGGAAACATATTTTACACGCATCTCATCTTTCCAATGTTTTTAAAATACTTTTTTGAAGATGTATATATTAACCTATTTTTGTATATCTATAAAAAATTCAATAGAATTATCATACAACCTTGCCACTTATTAGTTATGTTCACTAAAATGTTTTACTAAAACTATTCATTACGTTCTTAAATTAAATGTCTTTATTTCTTTATCTTATTTCAATTATT